>NC_091750.1:29347200-29424700 GCF_043380555.1 Nothobranchius furzeri | reverse complement strand
ATTTCTGTGTTTGGAGACCGCATTTTTGCTTTCCAGTCTGTGTCAGATCAGCTAGTACAGTTTTAAAGTTTTCCCCTCCTCAGTTTTAATTTTCTATTTGGAAAATTCCTTGCAGTGTTGCCAACTGTTTTTGACTGAAAGTAGCTGAAGTTCCCCCCAAAAGTCTCTAGATGTCGCCAAATGATGCCACGTGCTAATTTGCATATGACACAATTACGTCATCTGGTTTACGTGACGACATCACCACGTTTGCGTCATGACGTCACCGGTCTTGTAGAGTAAATCAAATAAAACCCACGTGATATATTTTTTTAATTATTTAATGTCTTTTTTAATACCTTATTAAAATAACAACCCCATAGAAAACAATACAGCAGCCTTTAAAACATCAAGGAAAGATGGCACCAAAAAATGGAAGGAATATTTATATTTTGTCTGAAGAGAATGGAACTCTTAAACACAAATATATATATATATATATTAAATTGATAGGAATGTATGATTGAATTAAAATGAATTTTCTGTTGTAGTTTTCAAGTGCCTTGAAATGTATTCTTCTGTTGTGATTCAGTGCTATATATTGACCTAAAAGATAATATAAATATATATATATATATATATATATATATATATATATATATATATATATATATATATATATAGTTTGTTTTTGTTTGGTTTTGTTGTTTTTAGTACTTTTGTGTAAAAAGAAGCAGGTCATATTTAGTGTTCAGAAACGTTATATGCAAACTGCCAATGACTTACAGTATTATTGTGTTTTTTATAAAAGTTTTAAATGTGCTACGTTATTGAACTCATCATAGAGTTCCAATGTTCCTTGAATGCACCACAAGTGGTGCGAGAAGCCATGTGTGAGTGCGACGCTGGTGCCAGCCGAGCTCAGCTGCCGAAATGCGGCAGGATGGCGGAAGGAGCGGTCGCCCTTTATGTAGCTCCGCTGGCTATCTCAAATAATGGACCTGTGAAAACCCACAAAAGGTTTGATTGGCCAACGGGGGTAGCGTGATCATGCTGCACGCACATGCGCAGATCATTTTCTTTCTGACCCTCTGGAAGGAAGGACGGTCCTGTCGCTTCAGATGCCTCGCTAATCTGCAGGTAAAGTCGGCTACAAAGCTGTAGTCAAAGTAGCTGAGGGGGGTCAGAAATGTCGCCAGATTTGTCGCTAGGCGCTTTTTTGAAAAAAAAAAAGTCGTTAAGGGGGTCTGAAAATTCGTTAGAAATGGTGACAAAGTCGCTAAGTTGGCAACACTGGCTCCTTAGGTAAAAAAGAAAAATGCCTTCAAGTCTGTAAAAGGACTCTGGTTGTCTTTATTTTCTGGACCTACTAGGAAAGAAAATAAACCTTTAACAAGCTATTCATGGAGCTAGCTGAAGTTCAACATAAGAACCAAATCAAGGCTGCTTTAGTTCTTGCCCCCAAAGTTTGGCACTAAAACAAGACGTACTCTTCACACAGAGCTGCAGCTTCTGGCCCACAGGCACGGTCGTGACATTTCTCAGTTTTAAGATCCGGAGAGAAAAATGCTAATGAAGCGGCTGGATGGAAAATGTCACTTTTTGAGCAACTGCAGCAACATGTTTTGTGGTTTGTGCTTATGTGTGCTTTCTTGTCACATTGTAGAGGCAGTAAAATGACTACAGACTGACTTTTGACTTTTTTTTCTCGTCAGCCTCCAGGGGCTACAGCAAAAACTCAGAGCCACAACAATGGCTGGCTCTTTTTGGCTGGAACGAGGAGGGGTGGTGGTGGGGTGCTAGAGGGGTTTATCTTAGTCATGGTAATTGGTTTGCTGGTGTGGAAGTAGGATCATTGGACAAAACCTCATCCAGTCTGACTCCCTCCCATTTATCTGTCTGGAAGTATGCAGGGGGAGAGATGGAGAGGAGTGCTGCTGCTGAGGCATTTTCACACAAAGGCCAGAGGAAGTGGATATGTCTGAAGGCTCAATCGCTGCCAATTTGAAATGAAAAACATTTTTTCTGTTTGTTTTTTTGCATCCTCCTTGACATTGCTTTTCCCCGACATCCTCCTGAGATGAAGGGGTATAGCTCTAATGCAGCAGGTCAGGAGTGGCACCATCACATAATTTCTATATCAGATTAGCTTAATGAGGGCGGGATTTGATCTGCCCGTTTTGGCCTCCTGTTGTCATAAAGCGAAACGACTACCTCCCAAAGCACCAGGATGCATATTCTCCTCTCATCAGTACAAGTTCTTACTAAGCAGAGGTAGGAACCGGGTGCCCCATTGTGGTGTTTAACATGCCTGTCCTATAGCATGTTGCTGAGGCAGCAGAATCCAGCTGCACAGATATCTCACAGTACCAGATAGGGTTCGTCTTTTGCAATCTCCCCATTTGGAAATGTCCATTTTTCGGTGGTCATGAGACCTTTATAAACACTTTACTGTGCCTGATGTCATGAAAATGTCTTTAAGCAAATCTGTTCGGATTTGTTAAAGCTACAAAGATGACGATTCTAAAGAATAGTAGTTATTTTTCAGCTGTACTATGCAGTGAAAACACTATGAAAACACTTTATAGTTGAGAGAGAAAGTTCCAGCAAAAGTTAGCAGAAGGCTCTGTTTGTGTTTTTGTAGAAACAGCTTTCCTCTTCAGATCTATGTGAGGCTCGAGAAGAGACTTCGGCCTAAAGAACAAGTCTGGGTTCCTGTTTGTGGCCGAACCGTAGACAGAAGAAATTAAAAGAGAGGAATGGTTAGCTCTATTTTTGTTGTTGTTGTTGACATTGTAAAGGTGTTTTGGTTCCACAAACAGGCTTTGAGATCTTCAACATAACTAGCACGACAACATCTAGTGTTCAAAAGTCCAACTATCTTGTTTTTTGGGTTATCTTTATGCTGCTTGGTTAAATATTTGGTTTTATTGATTACCAAAACAGGATTTACCTAACCTGCTAGAGAACATGTAAGTGATGTAGAAAATCCTTGTTTTTCTATTTTGCCCAGTTTCACTGGCAAACCGATATGTTCCTGCTTGTTTATTTGTGTCTTTTCCGTTAGCCTATCTCTGTGTTTCTGGCCTCAAGTCTATTTTTTACCCATGTAGCTTCCTGGATTTACTCATCTGTGTTGTTGTGTTGTCATTCTTGATTTTTCTGTGCCTTTTACCAGAGCTGGAGCTCTCCGCGCTACACCGCTATAGGTCGTGTGTGGTTCACTGCACCCAGATGAATGATATTGAAAGGGAAGAGGGAAGTCCCCATTGGCTATTTGCTTTGGTGACAACTTCACGTCAACCGCAATCCACTAAACATAGGACATCGGTGTTGGGTCTGATGCTGTGGACAGTTATAGAAAAGTACTCTGATGGATCAAAAGGACTTTGTGACAACTACAGTGTCGGTCTTTAAAATGGTTATCAAAGTTTTAGTTTAAGCAGTGGGATGTGCTAATGGCTAGAAGGTCTTTCTAACTTGTTGAAATGAGTGAGAATGATTTTCTCATGAGCAGAAATAGTTTTGGTTTTGGAACAGCAAATTCCCAAATCATCTGCTGGCATTAATAGCCATGTGACGGAATGCTTGGATCACCTATTTTGTTTATGCATTAATGGAAATCCAATACAGTCCAATCAAAGAACGGGAAAAATGTGCAAATAAACATTTTCCTAATAATTTCCTAAAGAAACGTGTGATGGTTCTCGACCGGAAAAGGGTGGCTTGCCACCTCCGGGTCGGGGGAGAGGTCCTACCTCAAGTGGAGGAGTTTAAGTATCTCGGGGTCTTGTTCACGAGTGAGGGTAGGAGGGATCGGGAGATCGACAGGCGGATTGGTTCGGCATCTGCAGTGATGCGGACGCTGAGCCGATCTGTCGTGGGGAAGAGGGAGCTGAGCCAGAAAGCCAGGCTCTCGATTTACCGGTCGATCTACGTCCCAATCCTCACCTATGGTCATGAGCTTTGGGTAATGACCGAAAGAACGAGATCGCGGATACAAGCGGCCGAAATGAGTTTCCTCCGTAGGGTGGCCGGGCTCAGCCTTAGAGATAGGGTGAGGAGCTCGGACATTCGGGAGGGACTCGGAGTAGAACCGCTGCTCCTCCGGATCGAAAGGAGCCAGTTGAGGTGGTTTGGGCATCTGGTCAGGATGCCTCCTGGACGCCTCCCTGGGGAGGTGTTTCGGGCATGTCCTGCCGGCAGAAGGCCCCCGGGGCGACCCAGGACACGTTGGAGAAGTTACATCTCCAATCTGGTCCGGGAACGCCTTGGGGTCCTGCCGGAGGAGCTGGTGGACAAGGCCGGGGAGAGGACGGCCTGGAGCTCCCTAGTTGGGATGCTGCCCCCGCGACCCGGACCCGGATAAGCGGAAGAAGACGAGAGACGAGACGAGAGACGACGAGAGAAACGTGTGATGCATAGCCAGGAGAGAGCAGAGCTCATCTCGGCTAGTAGAAGCTAACCGTTAGCGTCTTCACAACCGTGCTATGCATAGCCAGGAGAGAGCAGAGCTCATCTCGGCTAGTAGAAGCTAACCGTTAGCGTCTTCACAACCGTGCTATGCATAGCCAGGAGAGAGCAGAGGTTATCTTGGCCAGTAGAAGCTAACTGTTAGCGTCTCCACAACAGGGTGGACCACATTCCTGGTTTTGTTTTTTGTGAGATGAAATTAGGGATGCACAGATATGAACGTCTTTGGGCCGATAAAGATATCCAATATTAATATTACTGTTATGGCCGATAACCGCTATTTGCCAAGACCGATTTACGGTTCTGAAATCAGTAAATTTTGTATAAACTGAAATCATGCAAGCTGAATGTTTGAATATTTTTCTTTGTTTCTATGAAGTGGAATTCGGGAAATGTTTAAAAATGACTAACATCGTCCGATATGGATATTGATGCCGATAAATCATGCATCCTTAAATGAAACAAACGTAGAGTTTTTTAGTGCAGAACGGAGGCAGCAGAAGAGTTGTATTGCTGCGATCAGAGGCGAGATATTTGAAACTCGTAAATATTAATCAGAGGAACTTATAATCCTGCTTCCACCCCCCCCCCCACCCCCACTTCTCTGACTACCATTTATTGAAACAAGAGCACCAGAGCTTTTCTTCCACTAAAAATGACTTGCACGCTATTCATTCATACAAAACTACAGCAATGAGAGCTTACATTCACTTTTGTCACAAATGTAAAATGCTTTAGTTCAGTTCTTTTTTTCTGAAAGACTAGAGCACTTTTAAAATATGTTTTTAGTGTTACTCTTCACACATTTTACAAATTTGATTTTTTTCTATATTAAAACATCGATCTAGTGTGTCTGAATGAATTCTGTGAGCAGAGGCGGTGCTACGCTTTGGCCTTAAAGATTAGATTTACTGATTTAAATACAATTTTATTTTGTCGCTAAACTTCTGCCGTAAACCGATGATCTGGCAGTATGTTGCAACCCAAACCTATACATTATGCATTGCATTGTGGGAGCTCGCATGCCTGCTTGGACTTATACTTGGCCAGGTTTTGATGCATCAGCATCACTGTCTGTTCAGGCCCTTACTCTTGTCCATCACACCTGCTATTCATAGAAGCCATTAATGATTTATAGAGTAACAAATTCTCAGTAATGAGACCCATATCCTGCTGCTGTAACGTTCACGGATAAAAGGCTCCTTTCTTTATATTATTTTCAAGATTTGAGCCATTGACTTAATTGAATTTTCACAATTACCACAGGATTAATTATGTTATTTCTAGGGAGTGAGACTTGAGTCAAGGGTGCTGGAGAAGAGCTGACCTCTGAATTTTCTCCTCCCTTAGCACCATTATGAACAGAAACCGCTTGCTTCCCCGTTGGGTTCAGCTGGAAGATTCCTGCATTGAGCTTAATATAACCGACGTGTTTTGTGAAGAAGACCTGGTGTCTTGGGTAGGAGCGACAGCTCCTGGTTTTAATAATGGCTGGCAGATTAAACCTTTTTAATTTCTTGCATTCTTAGATTAATCCATAAAACCAGATGGCCTGTGAAGAGGCCTTGTGTGTGCAATGCGGAAAAGCAATGTCATTCATTTTCTGTTTAATTGGTTCCCCAAGGGCGTTGCACGATGTGAAAAAGACTAGGTCTGGTGTATTAAGAAGTGTTAATGTTGATCTGAAGAAAACAAAATGTTTCAAAGACAAACATGTTCACTTCTAAATATACTTAGAAGAAGTTGCCGCTTTAGTAACTGGGCTGCAACAGCTCCTCATTGGCACCTAAAGATTGACACTACAGATTAACTAGCTGGTTAAACTTCCTTATACTCGAGGGCTGCACAATTTATTTAAAAACTTGTCACCAGTGTCTGTGCTGTTCGTACCGTAAAGGGCTGCTACGACTTCAGTAACTCAAACTCGAGGCTGCTCTTCATCCTAATAGAATTTTTGAATCACTCCAAAATGACTTTCAACCTCTTTGGCTGGTCGAGAAGTTTCCACATAGAGAAAGAGAGAAGAGAACTTGGATCGTCAAAGGAAAAATAAATAATATTACAACTGCGTGTTTTTTTAAAATATCGAGCAACCCCTATTAAACATGACCCATGCTAACAAGAGAGTGTAACATTAATCCAACTTTAATTACCGTGCAGATTGGGAGTTTTTATGGCCTCTAATGCATGAAGACAAATATCTCAGGTTGTTTAAAAACTTTCACTTAAGTATGGAAGGAAATTTCCATTTAATTTGCAAAGCAAACAAAAAGAATTACCTTAACGTAAAACTACCTTTTCAACAGTGGCTGCTGCTAATCACTGCACAACTCATTGATGCTAAATTCCTTAGCCTCTGGCAACTCGTTTGACCCTATTAGCTTGGACTAGCACATGCTGGTGCAGAATTTCATTATATTCTTACAACTCACCAATTAGGGGGTTCAGCTTTTATTAAGTGGCTGTTATGCAGCAGGAACACTGATGTTTTTATGTGCAGCAGCTTGTCCTGTCATCTCAGTGTCTCTGTTTAATATTCGCCTCGTCGTGTGCAAAACCTCTGATTGGCTGAGACACAGTTGCCCCTAACCTTCTATTGGTTCAGACTTCATCAGATTGTCTTTACCTCTTAAACTGGAAGGTGCACTGCTTGGTAGAGCACAATTTGAAACCTTTTTCTTATTAAAACATTAAATTCACTCAGAAAAAAATCTACTTGAAGTCTTACTTCACTGGAAAAACCTTTTTTAATGATTATTTCTGAATATAATCTGTTTTTCATACAGGCTGAACATGAAAATAGTCTCCTACACCTATCTCCTGCTTTAAAAATCCTGACAGATAAACGTCACACTGTCACTTAACGTTCATGAACTAATCTATCTTGACTCCCAGCGGGGAAGGCTGTTGGGTTAGCGTCCAGGATACAGCAGAGAATGTCTTGGCTAGTAGAAGCTAACGTTAGCATTAGCAACTCCACCATGCAGCAGTTGTTTAGATAAAACTTCGACTTTGCAGAGCAAAATGAGTCTGTGGTAGAGCTGTGTGCCTGTTAGCCAATCAGAGGTCAGATATCCAAATATCAGGAAGTAAGACTCCAAATCCTGCCGTCTGAAGCTCAACTCTTATCTGACTCACTTCTAGTTCCTGAAACAGGTGCACCGGAACTTTTTTTCACCAGTGAATTACTTCAATGATGTTCAAAAAATATGGAGGTGTTAAAATAGTAAAACATTGTTTTCTTACATTATTCTTACCTTAATATTAACATGATCCTCTTTATCATCATTATTAATTTGCAGCATACAATATTATTACCCTTATTACTCCATATTGATAATGATAATAATAAAAAAAAGAGTTATTGCTTTTTTCTTGGTGAGAAAATGAAAGGGTTAATTTATAATGAATTTTAACAGATAAATGAGTTTAGAGTCCAGTCCTCAGTTAAATAAATTCCTGGTTTACTTGATTTGTCAAAATTGGAAAAGTAGAAACAATTGTTATGTTTATTTCATTTATTTATTTATAAAGCACCTTAATGCCACCAGCCAAGGCTGCCCAAAGTGCAGTACATGATAAAATCATAAATCATATACATTAAAATTAGAGAGAACAATAAGACCATACTAAAGATTGATGTTATAAGACATGAAAAACACCGAAAATAAGCCTAAAAACAATGAAAATTATTAAAAACATTCCAAGAATATTACCAGAAAAATAACACTAAAACCAAAGGAGTAGAAAAAAAGTATAAAACTAACTAGATTTGTAATATTGCTTCAATTTAGCACACAGTAGATGACTGTTTAATATCTAGTGGGAGTTTAGCTTTCATATGTGATGAAGTAAATATAATTTTTTTCCCTGTGTGTTATTGCCTTTCTACACATGTTCCACTTTTACTAAAATGGAAACTATTCAAATTCATGAAGAAAACAATCTTAGGATTTTTTTAACTCTGCATTGAATCTATATATATTATATTATATTATATTATATTATATTATATTATATTATATTATATTATATATATTATATTATATCATATTATATTATATTATATTATATTAGCTAAGAAGCTCTGAAGTGGGAATAGACTCCTTAAATGAGTTGGTTTTCCCTAGCTGGCTTTTATTTAACATGTTATTTTTTTGTAAAAATGTGTTTGTTTGCTTCCAACTGTTTGCAAAGCTGTAAAAGTTTTTATACCTCAGATTTGCTTTCAGTCTGAAACAAAAACCCAACTGCAGTGACCACAGCTGGCAGGCGGTCAGCTGCATTAAGTCAACAGCTACATCTCTGATGCTCGATAGAAATGCCTCCATGACTTAATTCTGTTGATCGCATAGATCAGGTTCTTTCTGTAGAAAATTAAAAATGCTGACTGCCTGTAGGTTTCAAAAGGCCATAGATGCTTATGAGACTCGTGCCTCCTGAAATCCCCGGGTAATGGAACACGGTTTTGTGATTAATTAAAAAGCTCCAGCAGGCTGAAGGTAGGCTGTGGTTTGCAGCCAGAAAAAGTAGCCTAGCTCCCCCTTTCACAGCAGGACGGTTCCAGGGTGCCTGGTAAATGAGCAGATGAACCGAAAACCCACAAACAAACCATCAAACTGTGTCACCAGGAATGAATAAGCAGCTCTTATTAAGACACCGTGCGACTGAATAAATGATTCAAATGTGTGCAGGAAGGAGCTCTGACTGTGTGCTCTGCATAAAAACACCTCTGCTACTAAACACCGTCGGCTTCTAGGTAGCATAGCAGCCTCCGCCTTCCCTCTCAGGTTTATGAGACATGTAGTTATTTGTTATTTTATAACTTGTGTCTTAATATGTGTGCTTGTGAAATCTTTGATTTCAATCTAAGTAGATAAATTAGCATTTCTTGCAGAAATGTTGTTTGGATGCTGGATAGCTGAAACTGTAAGCTGAAGCTGCTGAACAGCTGAACTGAAGCTTACATTAAGCAAAACTGTCAAAATGAGCTGAATGTATTAAAAGATGTAGAAGCAAAAAGCACCAACAACCAAGTAAAGCAATAGAGAAAAATAATCCTAAACAGCAGAAAACTGAAATCTGAAGATTGCATGAAAATCTGGACAGCTAAAATGTCGAAACACCTGATATTTCAGTAGGACAAGTTTAAGTTTAAGCTTTACATTTAGCTTAACTGTGAAATTAGCAGCATATGCTAAATTTGGAAACTGATTGCTGAAGCTGCTAAATAGCTGAAGTGAAGCTGAAACTAAGCTAAACTGTCAAAATGAGCTGAATGTATTTAAAGATTTAGAAGCAAAAATCACCAACAGGTGTAATAAAGCTCAGAATATAGGTGAAGAATGGACAAAAAATGCCAAACAGCAGAAAACTTTAATCTTTGAACACTGATTAAAAACTCCAAAGTTGAAATATTTAAACAGCTGGCAGTTGAATGAGAATAGTTTAACGGGTACATTTTTACAATTGGCTGAACTGTGAATTTAGAAACATTTGCTGATATCTTAAACTAATAGATTAACCATATGTTCAGACTTGGTATGGAATTGATGAATGGTTGGATGAATGAAATGATAGATGGACTGTTGGATGGGTGTTAGATGGTTTATTGGATGGATGGATGGATGGATTGATTCCTTAGACCTAGCCGATCGATTTGATGTCTCAAATGTGTGGGTGTGTAATTCCATTTAGCCAGAAGATGATTAACCTCTCTCAACCAATCAGGGAGCGGGACACTTTCCCACCTTCTGACGGTCAATCAAATTGAACTTATTTCTAGTTTTAAGTACAGATTGTTCAAAAAAGATCAAAAACAGAAGTCTGTTATTGGCTCAATATTCAGCTTTTTATAGTCATTCCTATGAGACTTGGTTAAAGCGATTTGTAGTTCCTTGTGTTGCCATGGTAACAGATGACAGGAGTCTGCTTTAATAAAGCAATGTACAATGTCACATGACTCTTTTAAACATTGAATAACATTTCTATATTAAAGTATGTTGATACAGTTGTGTCTAAAATGTTGTTAAATGTTGTTGCTAAGCACGTTGCCATGGTAATGCAGAACACAATATCAAGTTAATACAAGACTCCTGGGACCAAGCAGGTTGAATTGATGTACCATACGTGTGGGTGCATATTTCCTTTTAGGCAGAAGATGATTGAAAACTCTCAGCCAATGAGAGAGCAGCGAAAGAAGAGGGGGCGGTTCCTGCCTTCTGACTGGTGTTAAAATGTCAGCAATGCTGCTAGTTTTAAGTGTATAGAGCTCAGAAAGATGAGAAACAGCAGCATGTTATAGGCTCAATATAAGGCTTTTCACATTCATTTGAATGAGACTTCTTTGGGGATATCCTTATGCACTTGTGTTACCATGGTAACAGATGACACATTGAAAATTGAATACAAGATTCCTGAGACCAAGCTGGTCGATTTGATGTATCATATGTGTGGGTGCTGGATCCTGCTTGGACAGAAAATGGTTGAACACTCTGGACCAATCAGAGCAGCACTGTTTTCCCGCCTTTTCCCCTGCCTGTTGGAGGCCTGCAGCTGTACTCCTGTTAATGAGAGAAGCCTTTAAATCTGTCCTTCAGAAGTGAAATTGGACCTGTCAAACTTCTCATCACCATTCAAAAAGTACTGCACCGATTTGAAAAATTAAAGCGTGGGCGGCAGAACACTTTGGTGGTCATGTATATGAAGTCTGGTGTGCCTAGAACAAATGTTCTAGAAGATAGGAGAACATTTCAGCTGTCTGTCGGCCACAGCTGGCTTTTTTTAAAGAGGTTTAAATGGAGGAAAGCTGGCACAGCCCTCCTTCTGGGGCTTGTAGCACAAAAAATGTAATAATAACAGCAAAACTGAAGACATCACTTTGAAGCTGACAAATAAAACCTACTAAATTTGAGAAAATCATTAGTGTACTATAAAAGATGTGGCCGGTGGAAATTTTTGTTTCAATATTTCATAATCATGTATTTAACAGAGCTCAGATGCCATTTCAGACCTCTGAAACGTGTCATCGCCATTCAAAAACCTTTGTTTCATGCAGCGTGTGTAGAGCTGAATGTATGACTTGACTGGATGATATTAACCGTATGCACAACGTAATGAATGATTTACGGAACGTGATACCATGAAGTTTGTTCTATGAGGTTTCACAGGGGAAAAAATTCATTGATGCTTTTTAATATTACAGGTGCTGGCCAGTAAATTAGAATATCATCAAAAGGTTGAAAATATTTCAGTAATTCCATTCAAAACGTGAAACTTGTACATTATATTCATGCAATGCACACAGACCATTGTATTTCCAATGTTCATTACATTTAAATTTGATATTCATAAGTGACAACTAATGAAAACTCCAAATTTGGTATCTCAAAAAATTAGAATATTCTGAAAAGGCTGAATATAGAAGACACCTGCTGCCACTCTAATCAGCTGATTTACTCAAAACACCTGCAAAGGCCTTTAAAAGGTCCCTCAGTCTTGTTTTGAAGGCCCCACAATCATGGGGAAGACTTCTGACTTAACAGCTGTCCAAAAGACAATCATTGACACCTTGCACAAGGAGGGCAAGACACAAAAGGTGATTGCTAAAGAAGCTGGCTGTTCGCAGAGCTCTGTGTCCAAGCACATTAACAGACAGGCGAAGGGACGGAAAAAATGTGGTAGAAAAAAGTGTACAAGCTCTAGGGATAACTGCACCCTGCAGAGAATTGTGACGACAAACCCATTCAAAAATGTGGGGGAGATCCACAAAGAGTGGACTGCAGCTGGAGTCAGCGCTTCAAGAACCACCACGAGGAGACTCATGAAAGACATGGGATTCAGGTGTCGCATTCCGTGTGTCAAGCCACTCTTGAACAAGAAACAGCGCAAGAAGCGTCTCGCCTGGGCCAAGGACAAAAAGGACTGGACTGATGCTGAGTGGTCCAAAGTTATGTTTTCTGATGAAAGCAAGTTCTGCATTTCCTTTGGAAATCAAGGACCCAGAGTCTGGAGGAAGAGCGGAGAAGCACAGAATCCACGTTGCATGAGGTCCAGTGTAAAGTTTCCACCGTCAGTGATGGTGTGGGGTGCCATGTCATCTGCCGGTGTTGGCCCACTCTGTTTCCTGAGGTCCAGGGTCAATGCAGCCGTCTACCAGGAAGTTTTAGAGCACTTCATGCTTCCTGCTGCTGACCAACTTTATGGGGATGCAGACTTCACCTTTCAACAGGACTTGGCACCTGCACACAGTGCCAAAACCACCAGCACCTGGTTCAAGGACCATGGTATCCCTGTCCTTGATTGGCCAGCAAACTCGCCTGACCTTAACCCCATAGAAAATCTATGGGGTATTGTGAAGCGGAGGATGCAATACGCTAGACCCAACAATGCAGAGGAGCTGAAGACGACTATCAGAGCAACCTGGGCTCTCATAACACCTGAGCAGTGCCACAGACTGATCGAGTCCATGCCACGCCGCATTACTGCAGTTATTGAGGCAAAAGGAGCCCCGACTAAGTATTGAGTGCTATACATGCACATTCTTTTCATGTTCATTCTTTTCAGTTGGCCAACATTAGAGAAACAAACATTTTTTCATTGGCCTTTAGAATATTCTAATTTTCTGAGATACCAGATTTGATGTTTTCATTGGTTGTCACCTATAAATATCAAAATTAAACGTAATAAACATCGGAAATACATTGGTCTGTGTGCATTGCATGAATATAATGTACAAGTTTCACGTTTTGAATGGAATTACTGAAATATTTTCAACCTTTTGATGATATTCTAATTTACTGGCCAGCACCTGTATACTCAACCCCTTATAGCCTCCCAATGAATGACTGATTTTAATGAAACATACAGAAAGTTTTAAGCACATGAACATCTATTACTTTTGGAGATGATATTATTAAAGATGGCTGCCACGTTTATCTGCATTAGCAAACACCAAAAATGTCTCAAACGTAGTTTTACAACAAATGGTGTTAAAGTTTGGTTTTGTGCTCAGAGTTGTTGGATGCTACATGTTTTTGCTACAACTTTGCTAAAAAGGTCAATGTGGCGGTCAGTCAGGTGTGTGTGTGTGTGTGTGTGTGTGTGTGTGTGTGTGTGTGTGTGTGTGTGTGTTTACAAAACACCCTATGAAACAGTAATGCATCTCCAACTGATTATCTGATGAAGTCAGCCTCATTCAAGATGGTGGCCACCGCTACGGAGCAATGGTCCGACAGGCCATTTTACAGATAGGGAGCTTCAGCCTGATGTTTTGGTTCTGTAGCTAAATATACGAGAACGTAATGGGTGGGAAGTGCAGCGGTTCAGCGGGACCGACAACCAGATGGTGTAATCGTTGAGCCATTGTTGTTAACAACGTTAAGAAGCATAAAGCTTGTTTTGCAGATTTGCCATTGTAGCGTTAACGTCCTGAAGTTGCACGGTGGTGTAGTTGGAAGCGTTGCTTTGCAGCAGGGTCCTTGCAGGTTCAAGTCCCAGCGAGACCTTTCTGTCCCCATGCATGCATGGACATTTTCCAGGTGCCTGTGACAGACGAAAAACCTTCATGTCTGGTCATTTGTTCCCAGGTGTGAGTAAGTGGTTGTTTTCTTTGTAGTGTCCCTGTGATGGAGTGGTGACATGTCCAGGGTGTCCCGTGCATTCTGCTTGGTGATTACTGGTAGAAACTACCCCCCCCACCCCCCCGCCCCCCATGGCTTTATTGATGAACATGTGGTTTAGAAGATATTTAAAATGTCCTCAAGTCAATGAAAATTATTTTATATATGCAGCAAACATTTATGATGCACAGACGTGTTTACATTTTCCTTTTCAAACGATCATTTTCTACTTACTATGCATCGTGAATCTTGCTGCTGTGGTTGTTCCAAAGCTAAAATGACACTTCTAATGTCTTACTTCAGTTTAATTTAAAAGGTAACAATATTTACCTCATAAATGGGTTGCATTTACGTGCTAATGCTCAACAACCCTGCAGCAGTCTCGGACCAGCTTCACATAAACTTGATTTCTGAGGGAATGTGATGCAGAGCGGCTGTGGGAGGTTTTGAAAGCTACTGCATGAAGACAAACACATGCTGAGTGTTGATTCTTTTTTCAACAAATACCTGAAATCCCCTGACGGTGCAGTGTTTGAAGTGAGTGAACATTTATTTCCCGTGACGTTCCTTGTGTTTGGGTTTGTTTGACTACTCCTCAGCCAACCGGAGCTGTGCAGTATACCTGTCACTCTGCAAGATTACATAAAAACTACCAAACTGAGTTTCATAAGAAAGTGGTAGGCAGGTGGAGGATGGGGAAGACAAATATCTTTGACATTTAGATGTGGATCTGTTGAACTATAAGGAACTGCAAGGTTGTACTTTGGGCCAGGTAGACCTTCCCCCTTGGTGGTCATGTGGTGGACTGGTGGCCTGTTCAGATGCCTCTGGGGAAAGGTACCAGCTCTCCAGGACCTGAACTGGAACAAGTGGGTATAGAAGGGGAATGGTGGTAGATGTTACCACTTTGCATTGTATTTTGTTCCTAGCACCAGTTTTCTTAAAGTGCTCGGGTATTTTTGTGCAACCTAACCACATGTTAGGGTAAATTGGCCACTCCAAACCATCCAAAGGACTCTTAAATTGCTTTTTGGGTGGATGGATGAGTGGTTCCATTCTAATTCTCTGTTTTTCTCCTCTCTTTGAGGCGAGTTTAATGTTCAAGTTCAAGTAACAAACACTTATGAAGCTGTTTTTCTCCACTTTGAATAACAGTTATTTTTTTGCCAAGGAACATTTTCTTGAAAATATTGAAATTGACCAGCATCATCTGAAATCTCCTCTCCAATTTTTCTACCACAAACACATTTTGTTACCAGCATTTTTTCAAACCTTAAATGTACTATGAATGTCAGACATTTCCTGGAAATGGCTCCTCGTTCATTTTGGTGGCCTGAGTATCGGGTCTCTGCTTTTTGCAGATGATGTGGTCCTGTTGGCTTCATCAGAACGTGATCTCCAGCTTTTGTTGGGGTGTTGCACAGCTGGGATGAGAATCAGCACCTCCAAATCCGGGACCATGGTCTTGAATCGGAAAAGAGTAGAATGGCTTCTCTGGGTCAGGGACAAGGTCCTGCTCCAAGTGGAGGAGTTTAAGTATCTCGGGGTCTTGTTCACGAGTGAGGGAAAGATGAGCGTAAGATCAAAGGGTAGATTGGTGCTGCATCTGCAGTGATGCGGGCGTTGTACCGGTTTGTCGTGACGAAGAGAGAGCTGAGCCGGAAGGTAAAGGTCTCGATTTATCTGTCGATCTATATTCCTACCCTAACCTACGGTCACAAACTACAAGTAGTGACCAAAAGAACAAGATCGTGTGTACAAGTGGCCAAAATTAGCCATCTCCGCAGGGTGTCTGGGCTTTCCCTTAGAAGCTTGGTCGTCCAGGAGGGGCTCGGAGTAGACCCGCTGCTCCTCCACATTAAGAGGATCTGGTCAGGATGCCTCCTAGATACCTCCCTGGTCAGGTTTTCCGGGCATGTCCAACCACGTGGTGACCTAAAGGAAGACCCAGGACACGCTGGAGGAATTGTCTCTCAGCTGGCCAGGGAACGCCTTGGGTTTCCACCAGAAGAGCTGGCTCAAGTGGCTGGGGAGAGGGAAGTCCGGGCCTCTGCTTAGGCTGCAGCCCCCGCGACCTGGCTCTGGATAAGCGAACAAAAATGGATGGATGGATAGCTTCTCAATTAATGGTTCTTTCGTGTCATCTTTAAGGATTTTCATCTTACAGTTGTACTGTCTTTCATCTGGTTTCATCTTAAGTTCCTCCCAAAATACCTCGACTCCTATTGCATTTAACTTTTATTATTTACATTATGTTAGTTTTTCTATGTCTAAACAAAAATATTTAAGGTCTTCCAACTGGTGCCACCGTATACTCTATACATTACATTTAGTAGGATGTATGGGAGTGGAGAAGATTTCACACCCACTTTTCTCGTGACCTGCAAGGGAACTCATTCACTCTTACCTTCTTTTAAATTCATATTCTATATATACATATGCCTTCCTGTTTGTTTAGAATAAATCAGCATTTTACATCAGAAAAGGTTGAAAAAAGGATAATTTTGGCTCAAAATTACAATTTAGTTCAATGAGCTGCTTCTGCTAACAAGTTGCACTCAACAGAAAATGACATATACCCAATTCGAGCCTCATAATTAAATGATTTGAGATGGGGAGGGGGGTTGTTTGTTTGCCAGTTGCTGCTTTGTTTCTGATTATGCAAATATTGCGCATATGGAGCATTCAGGGTGTTGCTATTTTCCTGGTTTGGCTGATGTCAGGGCAAAAGTGACATTGCTCCCATTCACAGTGGTAATGAAAGGGTCCTTGCTTGACTAAAGCTCCAGAAAAGCATGGCATTTGAATTGCTTTGGTTACTTGAACTTTGAGAAGGATTTGGCATGCATACTCATTCAATGAATAAAAATGATGTGAAGTGAGTGAGTGAGAGCGAGCTGAGGCAAAAGCACTCTGTGTAGTTGGGTTGATCACTGTCATTTTGATCTTCTGGTTGTGTGGCAGAAGCCTTTCACCTGTTGAAATACATTTTATATATATTCAGAAAGGTCTGAATATAGAGAGACTTTTTGATGCCAGTAGGCATGGTCTTTAATCGGCAGGAAAACGAGAACCTTAATCACTTCCATCTTACGTAGTATTGAAACCGTTATTAATATAGGGGCGATGGTGGCAGAGGAGTCAAGTCCCTACCCGGTAACCGGAGGGTTGCGGGTTCGCCTACTGCTCAGTCTGTCGCGGTCATTCATTCCGTTTACATGCGCATCAGAAAACCAAAGCATTGCCCTAAAAAGACTCGCGTCAGTTTTCTTTAACTGTCCTAATGGGTGTGACCCCGCAAGGAAATTGACCATTGAGCAGGGTTGATGGTTTGTCCCTTGGGTCCATGTGGCAGGGATGAGGAGTGAGCACCACCTCACCCCTGCCACATGGACCTCAAGGGATAAACCCTCACCTATGGTCATGAGCTTTGGGTAGTGACCAAAAGAACGAGATCGCGGATACAAGAGGCCGAAATGAGTTTTCTCCGAAGAGTGGCTGGGCTCTCCCTTAGAGATAAGGTGAGAAGCTCGGCCATCCAGGAGGGGCTCGGAGTAGAACCGCTGCTCCTCCACATCGAGAGGAGCCAGTTGAGGTGGCTCGGGCATCTGGTCAGGATGGCTCCTGGACGCCTCCCTGGTGAGGTTTTCCGGGCACGTCCAATCAGGAGGAGATCTAAAGGTAGACCCAGGACACGGTGGAGGGACTATGTCTCTCACCTGGCCAGGGAATGCCTTGGGATTCCCCCCGGAGGAGCTGGCCCAAGTGGCTGGGGAGAGGGAAGTCTGGGCCTCTCGCCTTAGGCTGCTGCCCCCGTGACCCAACTCCAGATGAAAGGATGAAAATGGATGGATGGATGGATAAATACTCCCAGCTTATTACCATAACATTGACTTGGATCGATTAGATGTCGGTCGGTGCGCTTGTAACTTCACTGATTGTGTCCTTGGGCAAGACACTGCACCCTCTTTGCCTGCTTGTGGTGGTTGGAGGGACTAGTGGTGCCAGTGTTCTGCAGCCTCGCCTCCTTTGGTGTACCCCAGGGTAGCTGTGGCTACTACATAGCAGCAGCATTTGTGTGAAAGAGTGTGTGGGTGTGTTAAGTGCCTTGGGGGGTTGTAGAACCCTAGAAGGTGCTATATAAAATACGGACCAGTTACTATTAAACATTGATGCTCATTGAGTAAAAACACAATACAATGTGAAAAAACTGCATTCACGTCACTATTTGTATATTTTGAATGGATACATTCAGAAATATATAATTTCAGCCTTGAAAGCACAAAGCTTTTAAAAAGTTTTCTGATTAGCCAGAAACACTCAGAGTTCAGGTTTTAAGTAGACTGCAATCACCCAGCTATGCCCGCAGGTGGCCGCGTTGAGATCTTTAGTGTTAATTAGAACTTAGAGAAGGCTCAACCTTTAAAACCTGCCAGGCATGTTGAGAATATTTTTATCAGTATGTATTTAGTGCTGCTGCAAAAGAAGAGAAGAGCTGCTACAGAAACTCCTAAAATGCTCTAAAATGTCCTAATCTCCAGTTGACTGACGTTCCCTTTTTTTTTGTAATCAAATGCTTTTGATTTCATTCTGCACAAAATTCAGCAAAATGTAAAAGTAGAAATTGCACAAAAGAAGCCAAACTTCACATCACAGCTCTGTTGTGTTGGTACTAGGGTTGTCAATGGTGTGAAAATGTAACCACAGTTATTGTGACCAAAATTATCACGGTTTTCGGTATTATCGAAGTATTTTTTTAAACGTGTTACATTTTCAGACAACTAAATAAACCCTGTATGTCAGGAAAAAAATGTCCTCAGTTTGTGTCTAAATTTAGCCTAAAAGTTGTTATTTTGTATTTAAATGTCTTTGGTATATTCTTACTGTGTCTAGTTTCTAATTCCATGTTTTGTTCTTTTTAAAACACAGGAAAGGTTTCTCTTTACCTTGCTGACAGTTTCGTTTGCCGACTGCAAAACATCCTCAAAGCTGACGCTGATGGTGGCGTCACTTCCTACTCCGTTTATCTGCGGTTGTTTATTTGTTTACATTTTTCCCCTTTAGTCTTTAAAATACCAATATTTGCCCATAACTTCTTATTTTATGTCTGTTTGATGTCATCATTTTAAAAATATTAGATCAGATGATGCTCAGTACTCAAGTAGCCTTCTAATCAGATACTTTTTTACCCTTACTTGAGTAATAAACCCTATATCAGGAAAGTATTGTCCTCGGTTTGTGTCCTTCCAGTGAGCTTTGCAGATGTGGGAAAATGTCATCAGGCAGTAATCGTTGTTAAATTCATAATTATTCTCGGAGAGAGACCAACTCTTATCGGCCCCTGGGAGCCCCGTAATGCATAGCGTCATTTCAACATGGCGGTGTCCGCGACACGGTTTATATGCAGGTAGCGGCACTGCGGCTGCTTTATATAGCCACTCGTTGCATTCTCCCTCAACCCAAATCCTCGGATCACGCATTTTAGCTAAAACGCTGTAGCGTTAGGAAGCTAATGCTACAACGCTAACGTTAGCTTGCCTTGCGTTGACTGTAGAGTTGTGGGTGATGGTCACGCAGATGTGTCATGAGATTTGAAGCGTTGCTGCCTTTCACACACACTTTTTCTGCACGTGCTGCAAACAGGATAGCCGTCTTCTATCAACTGTCCCTCGGCATTCTTCAAATATCCAAAAAATGCCCGTACTTCCCACTTTGTCTTCTCTGAGGGATAATAAATGTCCTCCTGAGCGCTGTCGTCTCCTCCTTTGGCCATTATTTCAGCTTTAGCTTCAAGAAAGTTTTGTTTGTAAACAACAAAGTGCGCATGTGCCGCCGGCAACTTCAGCAGATGATACGGTGGCTGGTAAGGGTCACCGCGCCTACACCGCAGCCACGGTAAACCCACCGAGATAATATAGTTTTTAAAAAACAAGACGGTTATTATTATTGTCAACTTTTTTACCGGGGTTTACCGCTACACTGGTTACCGTGACAACCCTAGTTGGTACAAAGGACCAAAATCACGCCTCACTACTGAAGTCTAAAACCACTGACTGTGGTTGATATGATCTTTCAATATTTGTCACTTGAGAGTGAACAGTCAATACAGCAGTCACACTTCCTGATTGTCAGTTTAGTATTAAACCACCTGTGATTTCTTTTGGATTCAGTCAAGTTTGGACAAAACAGCAATGATTGGTTGAATTAGCTTCATTTTTCAACTATTTTTCTTTCGTCATGGTGAGATTGGAGGTCCTGGAGGATTCCTTTTGATTGCCTCCTTGTAAATTATGTCAAGAGGGACCTCGCCCCATTTCTCCCCACTCGTAATTCCAACAAATCTCAAATCTGCTTCTAATTTGAGAAGGCATATATGTATATATATAAAAAAAACCACCACCCTGTGAGTGAGATGGGATCACAGTGAGGCTGGTGCACATAGATCATCCCTCAGAGCTGCAAAAACACAGAAGCTTTCTCTCCGAGCAAGGCGAGCGAATTCACAGAGGACCTTAAAAGCCATGTAGCCTGTCAGGGTGTATTTATAGAAAGTCCTTTAAGCAGCCATGCTCTGATTGTACAAAAACAAAATATAATATTTATACAGTGTGAACAGAACATTGTAGGGTTCAGGGCTTATGTGTGGGCTGATGTCGGCAGTTTGCCTTTAATTCAAACATTGAGTTCTGAACTTGTGATGAAATATTTCTGCCCCTATCAATTAATTAGTTTGGTTGGAAGATTCAAATAACCCTGTTCTTTGGATCCCAAGGTACTGAGTTATCCCCTCGTCTCACAGGAAGACTCCGTCCTAAAGTACAATTATCACTTTTAGTGGCATGCATCAAAACGGAAGTTGCTGCGGTGACAGAATAGTGGAAATAATAGGTGTCAAGATTGGAGCCAATAATATCCTCTGAGTTTTATTACTCTGAGATGCATGATTTAATTGGAAGTGACTCTAGCGTTGCAAAGTATGAAATATTGATATTGCATTTTTGTGACACTCCTTAGAAATGTGTTTTGTAATTTACCTCACCAGCTGCTGTTACCAAACAGTCTGAAGCCCCGCAGGCTTTCTCTCAATGCAGCCTGTGTTTAGCATAATAGTCACTGTAGTGCACTGCCCTGGTGTTTTGCCTCTGTCAGCCCCATTAATCGGAAGTCAAATCACTTCCATTAGATTTCTAGGGGAAAGCGTTTTGGCTGGTGGGATTTGCTGAAGCAGGACAGCGAGAGAGGAGAAGAGAAGAGACGAGATGAAAGCAGGAGAGGGGGGAAGATAGAAAGACGAACACTCGGTGGAGGGAAAATGGCTGGTGCTGATAAGCTGCAGGCAAGAAATACGCAAACCAACACTGCATATGAGAATGATGAATCAGGGTTAATGGTCACCCTGCAGTGAATATTGTCATCATGGGACATTTTCCTCAGAGTCAACATTTACCTGTCACAGCATCTGCATTCAGAGATGCTGTTATGGGCTTGGTTCTGAGGCTTAAAGTGTGTGTGCGTGAGGGGGGGGGGGGGGGGGGGGGTGTTTGGGGCCTTTATTGGAAGAACAGCTTTGGGGGATGAATTCACTTTCACTGATTTGTGCAGATTGGGTTAAATGGGCCAGGTAATAATTGCTGGCAGAAGTAATAAGGTCACCCCCCCCTCTTTTTGGATTCATTCATGTTTTTTTTCAATCGAGCTTTTAGGCTGCCCTTTTGTGCATTAATGTGGTTTGTTTTAGCTTTGCAGAAGCACAGATTACAGGTAGCGTGGAGGGCGTTTGTCAAAACCAAACACGGTCCCGAACAGTCCAGTAGCACCTGTTTAAAAGCATAAATTATAGCAATCGTGAAAACGTATTGGTCTATGTCCAAACACGATTAACAGCCTGCAAGTTAACCAGCATCAACTTGTCTACATGTCCTGACCTGGGATTTTGACTGTACTTGGAGACCCCCCTGTGGGACTAATGGGCACATTAGACAGGAGCCAGGAACCCCTGTGGGGAGATTATTTTCCTTACACTATAGCCACGTCCATTCTGTCTGCCCCGCTGTGTACACCCTGGTCAACATGATTGACATCGGAGCAATTGGTCATAGTGGTCCATCTGGGTGTAAGAGCTGGGAGGCAGAGCGGCCTGACCTCAGACAGCGAGATTCCAGAGCCCCAGGCTGGCATTCGATGAGATGGGAGCTTAAGTCTTATTAGAGAGGGAATTACATCCAAACACAGACATGCCACTTATTAAGACAACACTATCTGGGGAACAACACAGGAGATTAAAGACCCATCCCATTATACTGTAGGTCACAGAGGGCTCCTTGGCACCCTTGTAATCTGGAAACAATCACCCGTGGTTAACTTGCCAAGGGAGTCAGAAAACATTTTTCCTCTTTTGATGTCTGGGACATTTTTCCTGCCTTGGTTCAGTCGTCGAGGGCCCAAAAGGTAATATAGCAGTCAATTTTAACCACCGTATGTTCCCATAAGAGTGTAGTGGAGCAGACCTTTCAGTCCAGGTTCATACAGTGGAGAAACAAAGTTGTTCCACCTCGCTTTAGAAGTCATTACCAAAGAACAAGCCTAACAGATTTCCCTGGCAGTACAATCTTGTATTGCATACCAGCCGACGTATCACTTGCTGTTTTGATTTCTTGCCTTTCTGCCCCTCGATACAGCTGAAGGCCTGTCTTCCAGCATGGGTAATAAGAGCTGAATGCATTAACCTTGTTTCCATTTACTCCCCGTGGATACGGCATGGACCCAGCAAGTGAGAAATTGCTCTTCTCTTCTGGCATTGTAGTTTATCACTGCTGGCACTTTCGGTTAAATCCAGGGACCTTTTCGTGACCTACCATGCCTTGTCCTGGGAGAGTTCTCGTTGAGGTGACGGCAGCCTCTGCTCAAGGACTGGGATCTTCTGGGCCCTCGCTCCATGCCTCAGGCTGCCATGTTTGTTGCTGGAAGGCCTCCCAGCCTGGAGCGGCCAGTGAAAATCCAGAAGGTTTCTATCACTGAACGGTCTCATCTTAAACGTGCTGATTTGTCGATTCCGTAGAGTTTATTTTTGCACTTAGGTACGTTGTGAATAAAAGATGGGGTGAACTTTTTAAATCCCAGGCATTTCCTGTTTCACACACGAACCAAAATAAAACCGAGTGATGTCCGGTCAAGAACTGGAAAAGCATGACTGTGCTCGCCAGCAGAAGAACGTGAAAGATGTTGCCCTGAGATTTACTTGCATCTTGTGTTGGGAATTTCAACACCCTACACGTTCATTTCCTCTTTTAACTTTTATTTCAACGGTTTTGAAAAATAAATAACTGGAGCATTATTTAGACAGTGAGATAAGTCGGCGACAGGCATTGTTAATGCACATCTTCTGGTGTCAGTTCTGTCCTTTGAGGATGGTGGTCACAAACGCTATTCTGCACCACAGACAGGTCAATCTTTTGCAGTGACTGATTGAGGTTCAGCATAATCCGGTACATGACAAAATGCATAAAATGTAAGAATTAAACTTGCAATAAATAATAGCTAGAATTCACTTAATGTTAATCACTGCCGCAGTGTAATATAGATCTAGTAATGGTTCAAAACCAGAAAAAGCAGGATGCTCCCATCCGATCACGTGATCGGAAATTGAACGCGATCACTAAATCAGATTTAACATTTTAAAACCACGAACACAACTTTTAAAAATCATCTTAAGATAGAGATATGCTAAATAAATTAAAATAGCTCAGTTTTAATTTCAATAAGTCCCTCTTCCTCAATAATATTTGTTTCTTGTACGGAAACAACACCGTAATGTCAAACAATTTACAGCAGGCAAGGACTCAGACACCAAGTGCTGCAGTTAGCAAGCCTGCTAACACAGAGCTAACGTATCTCCCTTCAGGAGAGCTAAAACGTCTGCAGCGTGGTGGTATGGCACTGGAGCTGCGCGCTGGCGCTACAGGTGTTCTGCAGAGAAAAGTTACCCTGTCTGCCGAAGGCTCTGCCTGCCTGCTCCGCCACGGTTCACAGCTGCATATTTAGCGAGTAACGACTTCAAATAAGAGCATCACTACTACTTTAAAATTTATTCACAATATAAACAAGATTTAATTGGTTTAAGTGAAACTTAAAGGGAAATTTGGATGTGCTTTCTTCTTATTTTAATGCTTGTTTCTTTTTTTCTTCTTGATGCTTTTGTGAAAAGTATCGGATCGGGACTCGGTATCGGCCGATACTTAAACTCAAATGACTCTGAATTGGATCGGGAGCAATATAACGTGATCGGAACATCCCTAAGAAAGAGCACATGGAATTCTCTCTTTGTCCCAGTAGGGTCCACAAAACAGTTCTGGTCCTTGGCTTTGTGGTTCTGGATTCCATCGCCTTGCACCTAACCCATCCTTTCCACCGGACGTGTAAGGATTGAGAAACAACCGCAAATCGTACTTTGTGGCGATTAGCCACCGTTGCAGCGCACAGGTGCCTTTTACCGGTGCAAAGCTTCATGTTTTGGACCCAGAATCGTAAGGACGTGCTGCTTAAGTTTAACGTCTATTTTTATGCACTATAATGCTAACACAACACATCAAACTCTACAGTTCAGATTCGGAAGTCAAACACAAAAGCAGTGTCAAACATACAGAAACCTTCAAAATAAAAGTCACATGCCAGATTTCCAGTCATTTTCTGAGAAACCTTTGTAGCCGAGGATGCGTGCTGCTGTCTTTCTCCTTGCTTATCAATTTGAACTTCTGAAATCATGCCTGGTGTTGCAATTTTCCCGTGATCCAATGACCTCGCGGGTCATGCTGCGTGGAACGCTTTCACTCCTGCTTCACATCTGAAATGCTTCCAGCTGGAAGGGAGCTTGTGGGTAACGTGCCTCTGTTATCCACCGCTTACACATCCAGTGGAAAGGCTGTTAGACGTGATCAGGCGCTTCTGGTTCCTTTTACGCTGCAACGTATTACATAGATCATTGGTTTCCAAATGTTTCACCTTAAGAGCCACAATGTACAACAGAGCAACTCCACATTTTGCTAGTCAAATGCTAATAATTATGCTAGTAAATGAAAACAAATGGCTTCAGTTTGTGTTGTCGTCGGATTCTGGAGATCATCTTGAGCCTCACAGTAGCATCCTAAGTCCTCCTTTACCTTTGGTACGGGCGGTAGTTTGATCGAAATGTCTTTGTGCCATTCGCATTGCAAGAATTTTTCTGTTGGTGAAACGTCTGAGGACGATTCGACCAAATAAAGATGATGAGTCATAATTAGCTTAACACCGTCGTCTCTTAACGGATCTTTAAGCACATTCCTAATGGTCATATATGAATTAAAGCAAAACTGATTCAAATGTAAGTAAACACATGAATTATTTAGTTTTCTGGTGTACTATGACATATTTTTTGTTTTTGAGTCTTATTGATGCGAGTTGCACCTCGGGGGCCTCAGCAGACTCCTCAGCAGCAAACCAGTGGTGTGAATAACGCAGAAGCCTCACGTTCAAAGAACACTTTCATAAATTCAAGCCGTAGCTTGACTCGGGCATCATAGTGTTGCAACATTTGACCTTTAATGTGCCCGTGTAAGCCATTTCTAAAGCTCCGACGTAAACAAAATTGGGACATTTTTCATTTGAGAAGGAACAAAATGGGAAGTCTCAGCTGTGTTTAAACATTAAATACATCCAAACAGAGTTTAGTGCAGATGTTTGCTGTAGATTACCTCATAACGAATGCCCTGAGTACTTAGCATTTGATGTTTGACATTCTTCTTTAAAATGTAATAAACTTTGTATCCCTAACCTTTTTACTTGGATTACATTCAAAGTATTTTCTCTGAGACGTATTTACTGCAGCGCAAAATCATTTACAGATCATGAAAAAAGCACTTGAGAGGCACTCACACTGACCCAAAATGAGAGAAATTTAACTTTTTGTTTTTAACATTGAAGAATAGTTTAAATAATTAGTTTTGTCTCATAAAAGACTCACAACATGGCTCAGTAGAGTGGTGTCTTCATCCCAGAGGATTATGTCTTTAACATCTGCTGAAGTGCCCTTGAGCAACACTAGCTCTGTTATGAATCTGAGGCTTTAAAGACCAAGTTCACTGAGAAACTTTATATTTTTTAAATATGATCCCTCACTCTTGAGTTTAAAATAGCTTTCTACCCCTATTTCCTGCATTAAGCCCTAAAAGAAAATAGAGACGTCACACTGAACGTTAGCATTTATGGATTCACCCACCTCACCACGGCAGTGCTGTTGTTGGTTTAGCATCCAGAAAACAGCAGAGAAAGTCTCTACTAGTAGAAGCTAACCGTTAGCAACTTCACAACATGGTAGAACTCCTTCAAGCTTGTGTTAACTGTGGAGATAAAATATCAGCGGTAGAGTGGCGTTGCTGTTGGCCAGAGGCGAGATGTAAAATATCAGGAAAGCCAGGATATACGTTTTGCTTTTGGTTTTACAAAACCAACACTAGGAGCCACTGCCTAGTCTCCCTTTAAATGAAAAAAAAAAAAAATCAGTTGAATGAATAATGACCAAATTTCCATTGCCGGGTCAAAAACACCTTTAGCTTGGCTTCGATGTGCTGAAACGGCACCGTTTTTAATACCTGGTGGGTGGCAATCCTAGTGGACTGGAACCTTTATTTTCTTCAAGATGTTTTGTTTGTCATCCAAGGATCTTTATCCAAATGAAGTGTGAATCACTGAGCATTAAACTGTAGTGATCTTTTGTTAAACTAGTTTAGAAAACAGTCCACGACCTTTGACCTTATTGAAATTTCAAACTGACCAGGTAAACTTATGTGAATGACCTCACACAAGTTCCTGATGCTAGTTTTTTCAATCTGTGTGTTCTTTGTTGACAATGTCAGAGTAGAAATCTGTGGAGAATAATGTGCAAAATCCTGTTTTAGTCCTTTAAAAACTGAATCGCTGCATATAAAGCTTAGTTTGGCCCTTTTGATCATCATAACAAATCTGAAATAAGAAACCGTTACCTCACTGGGTGAATGCTCTGCTGTCCACCTTCACCATCATTCTGCTCAAGTTGCCACTTGGAGATGAAAATGTTCCGCAAAACAACGTGGATATGTGGCGATTTTCTGTACAGAAGCAGCGTTTTGTCACATGTCTATGCATACCAACCCAGTGTGACCCTGGGAGAGGGCCACAGTAGGAGCCAGCAGACGGACTCCCGCACAGGGAGCTCCACCAGGTCGTAGGAGCATCGCTAAAAAAACTGGCAAGGATATCCTCCCATCTGTTGAGAAATAAGTCGAGTCCAGTGATTGGCCGTCTGCGAGAAGGGGACAACACGGCCTCCGAAGGTGAAGACGGACAGCGAGCTCTCTGCCAGCAGCTGCATCACTCGGGCGAGGGCTGTTCGGGGTTTCCATCCATCCTTCCTTTGCTTTATTTAAGCCATGCTCCCGGCACAGCAGATTGTATTTATTACTTATTTGCATATATATGAGAGCCTCTATTTTGACAGCTTTTCAAGCAGCACAGTCTCTGCTAAGATTACACCAGACTGGAGACAAAGTGAGAGATGTCATTCCATCTTGAAATTGTGGCCAACTCTGTGGTGATTTCCAGTACGGTGCCGGCAAAAGGAAAAGCGTGCAAACCGTAATGGACGCAATCTTTGTTCACCCTTTAAAAAATATTAAACCCTCATTCCAGAAACGGACCTGCTTACCTGTAATGCTTTGAAAGGGGTTATGGGTGACTTCAGGGACAGGAAGGAGCAGGGGGCAGTCCTTCATACAAATATTTCACAATAAAAAACAATTTACAACTAAGGATTTCTGCTATTTAAATTGCACCTAATTAAAAAAATCTTTTAGCCAGAATTAATCAAAATTAATTTAACAATGAATAAATAAAGTCTGTTATGTTTTCTCCTGCATTTCAAAACAAAGACCTAGTCAAATCTTCTCTGCTTTGATTTTATGGGGGGTTAGGGTTATTGTGTTATCGTTTTTTGAATGCTTTGTAAGTTCGACCGGACATGTAGACAGAGGTGAAAGAGAAAGGAAGAGACAAAAAATGAGCTGATTTGGGAGTGGGGGGGTGGGGGGTGGGGTGAGCTGACATACCTGGTGCTGCAGTCTGGTTCCATCACACGTCCTGCATGTTTCAGATCATGAACACAGCTGATTTGTTTAATTAATGATGACTCACTCCTGTAGACATTAAGGAAGGCCAGGGAAAGATTTCAGCTGTTAGATTAAGGTGTTAAAAAGACAAACGCACAGCGAGAAGATACGTTTTGCTCTTGGTTCTACAAACTGACACTAGGGGGTGCTAAAAGCAAGCCAAAACTGCCTAGTCTCATCTAAAAGACACAATTTTGTCAGGGCTTTATTTGAGACGGACAGACAGACAACAAGCATTTGAGTTTAGTTGAAAGCCAATAAAACATAAAAGCTGGATTGGTTGTAGGAAGTGGAGAAGGTGTGCCTTGTTTAGGTGTGTGTTTAGGTGGTTTTATGTTGTTCTTTATGGTTCAGTTCACAAAAAGCACGTTGATAATAAATCCAGAGCCAAAGCAGAGGCTGCAGTTTGGATTTTAGCTCCAAGTTCAAAGAAAGCCTAAAATGTGAGCCGAGTCCACTTTTTTGTTAACAAATTGCAAGCAGGGTGGCGTGTTTTGGTTCCTGTCGCTCTTGGCCAAGATCGTTTCCCTCTCCCGCCCCGGCAGTGGGAGATTGAATCTTGTATACCTGCTGGGCATGTTGGGTTTTCTATACAGGGAGAAAATGCCCGAATTACCTGAAAGGAAGATGAAAAGCGAGATCGAAAAGGTAGATTGGTGTGGCTTCGGCAATAATGCCCATCTAGTGTACTGTAATGCTGTTGTGAAGAGGGACGCGAGCCCAAGAGCCATGCCTGCCAATTTACCCGTCAATCCGTGTTCCAGCCCTTCTGCATGTTCCAGAGCTTTTGGGATGACTGGAAGGATGAGGCGGAATGAGACACAGAGGTATAAATTGGTCTGCTTCACAGGATAGCTTGTTTTTCTGAGAGCTTCTAGCAGCAGCTGCGAGCTTGTATAAGAATTTGTGCATTTAAAGCAGCTGGCTGTGATTTCTGAGGTGGGTTCTGAGCCTTCTAATACTGCCGCAGAATTTCCCATCCTTGGATTTTCAGATTAATAGACCATGCATCTTTGTTTTACTGTTCACGCGCGGTACAGGCCGTTAAATCTTTTATGCTCCCAGCAGAAGAACTCATCTCTTACTCCGGATCGCTTCTTTAGAGAGCAAAGTCGTTCAACTTTCTCTGGCTAGTCCCAACCTACTCCCCCATTAGGTGTCTGCTCTTGTCTCAAATCCAAGTCATGTGACGGGCAGCGTGATGGATGACCACACAAGCGATTAGCCATGTTTTACGCTTGCTTGAATCAGATTGATTGTATTTGTGTCAAAGCGAGTCGAGACACGACGATTTTGATGTTCTTGTCTGTCTGTTGTTTTTCTCCTCACCTGAAGACAAACATGAACCTGTGGCTGTAGCTACGTGGTTGTTGAGGAGTAATAAACATCGATGTTTGAATTTCTTTCTAATTCAGTCTAGAAGTTTCAGAATGAAATAGTTCCTCTTGTATTGTAGAGTTGATCGATGGCTTTCTCTCTTTACAGGCTTGCTTAAAGTTTTTAATTTATTTTAATCCCACTGAAAAGTAGTATTTACTTAAGTTGTCAAGTGGGAACTAAAGTAGATTTTCAGTTTTTTGATTTAATTAATTTTTTAGTTTATAAATGACTTGTAAAGAGACCTTTATATGGTTCGTGGCCATATTTGTTCACTTTAAGTTTCGGTTTGTTTTGTAAATTGGGTCTTTTTGTAAAAGACGAGAAAAGTAAAATAAATGAAGGAGGAAAGCAAAACAAAATACAAAATGATCAAAACTTTTGAAAAAGATGAATTAAAATGTTTTTTTAAGGAACAACCAGATTTGTCAGGATTTCAGTAAGTGTCCGATAAAGAGTTAAGAAAAGCTGGAAGCCCGACCTCTTTAGCTCTCGTCTATCTCTTAAATCCAACATTAACACATTTTTATCTCATGCACTTTTACCATTATAGATTAATTTGGAGGTGAAAAAAAAGATAAAATGCCCTCATTTTGTAGAATCGTTAAAACAACATGCAGACCTTCGTCAGACTCCAAACTGGTTATAATCAACAGAGGCGAGTGAGTTCTCCCACTGCAGCAGCATGATTGCACCAATTATTCAAATTATATAAAAATACTTGATAGAAAGTCGGTTACAAAAATACAATTGCAAGAGGCGTTCTAGTTTCCATGAAGAGTTTTATAACTCAAAGATAAAATAGTGTCAGTAATAAAAGCATTATAACTGATGTTTATTACAAACCAGGAAAATGGTGGACGGGGCTGTTTTTGTACCAACGTGCAGAACTGAGGCTGAAAAGATGGACTAGATCATTCAGATTGTTGCAAATTTTATTTATTTTTTTAATTCATTTGAGGTGATAAGGGTTTCTCACCCTTCTCCGTGGCCTAGTGGTAGAGCGTCCACCCTAGGGCTGGGAGATCAGGGTTCAAATCCCGGTCGGGTCAAACCGAAAACTTTAAAACGGGACCCAGCGCCTCCCTGCTTCACACTCATTTTTTAAGGTTTGGATTGGGAGGTTAAACCACCAAATAGTTCCCGAGCGCAGCCACAGCTGCAGCTCACCGCTCCCCACAGGGATTAGTCAAATGTGGAGATGTGACCGGTTTGTGACGACTTTACTTTAACTATGAAACTTTCAAAAATAAGCCTGATGGCTAAATCTTGCACCTTTACGGAGTCTACCCAGGCATATAAATGTGCTTTGAGCTTTTTAGATAAACAAACTAAATGAGAAAAATAAAATAATGTATTTAAACTCTTCTGCAGTGTAGGTAACCCCGTCACCGTGGCTGCTGAAAAACACATTTTTCATTATCTCAACATCATTTAGTTGAGTCACTTTTATGTAAAACACATTCACAGCTGACAGCTTGTAAACAGGGTCGGTGCCATCATAATCATCTTAAATAATTTAAAGTTCAGTGGTTTTCTGTCATTTCCTGTCATTTTTACATCTTAAACAGCAACACCATGTATCACCCATCGGTTTATTGGCCACTGAATTACCAGTAAAGGTTGACGACTTGTCTTTAGAAGAGATGCGCTTCCATTTCAAGGACCACAAGTATCCAGTCCAACCGTGACAGCCCATGTTACACCTGAATACACAATCCCATTAGTGTTTCCAGTGTAACGCATTTGACTAAATCAACGCCGCATCATTTCAAATAAAAGCTTTATTTTAAACACGATGTTAACGTCTTTGTGCGATCTGTCATCACAGAGAAGCGTGTTCAGTCTTTGCTGTTGTGTTTTTTCTGAGCAGCAGGGAACAGTGCTAGCACAATCACTGCCACAGGTTTAAAGGATGTGGATGGAGCCGTGCATATAGCGTTTGTTTGGTGTTGCCTCTCATCTGAGTTAAAGGTTAATGGCTTTCAGGTTTAGATTGTTGTTTTTGTGTGCAGAGTGTGTCAGCATCATTATGTTTTTGCTTTAGCATAAACGGTTATGCATTAAAGAGCAACGAGATATTTGGACTTTAAGTTTTTGAGCGAAAAGCATATGCCACCTATCACCTTAAAGACGAATCTAATGGGAAATGGTGTTTTTGTTCTAAAACGATCCTTACCATATTTGGTTTTTAATCTTTTAAAATCAAAATAAATGTTAAATGAAGCAAAAACAGCAACAGGGTTCATATGTAGTCCTCAGAGTATGCTCTGGCTGTCCTGGCTCCAAACTTAAGCAGCACATCTCTTCTGTTGACTGATTTGTGGTCGTTTTGGGCTACACTGGTTGATTAGCTGTGGTAGCCATCTTGAAATTGCTCAACTTCCAAAGTAAATCACTTTTAAAGTGTAGTGATTTGTTTATGGGATCATTTGCTAAACATCAAACCGATTGACCAGGACTTTCCTCCGGTCACGTAAGCGTTGCGTAATGTCCACTAAGCGTAGTACTCCGCTACTAGCAACCCTGTGTTTCCACCGGCCACAAAGAGGTGTGTTTTGGATGCATCTCAGAAGCATAGTGTCATGTCGCTGAGTCTATTTTTTGAGCTACTTTACTAGAACAGGTCAGGTTAAGCAGTTCAGATTGGGCCAAACAGGAAGTGAAACAAAAAGCAGTGTAAGTCATGCAATAACTTTAAAAATAAAATCACGCGTAGGTTTCCAGTAGCTTCACTATTACACAATAAACAAACAAAAAAAAAAAACCCACGTAATTATTTTTGATGTCTCCATGGATGAAAGCAGAACTACTTGTTATTGTGTAAATTGGCAAAATCTAGAGAGTTTACGACCCCGCGGGAGCGGCTGCATGGGACGTTTTTGATGCAATTCGAATCTGAAACACTCAGATGTGGTCAAAATGCGTCTATCGTGTTACGTGCCGTCTACACATCCAATAGAAAGGGTGAGGGCCCACGTTACTCCCATTCTTTCCCTGGTCACCTAGTATCAGTTTAGCTGGTCACAGTCGTTTTCGTTACATTTTATACATTCATCATATAAACAGGCACAAACTTGAGGACCCAATCTTAAAATTACCATTGTACCTATCAACATTAATCACATGGTTTCATTCTTAAGACATCAGAGAAACGCTCTGGGCATATTTTTAGTTTCACGCCAAATGAAGAAGTAGAATCCGATAACTTAACTGAAGAACTTGAGGGATTAGCATCTAAAGGTGTCAGCCAGAAGTGCTAATAGCATTCATTCCAAACACAGATTGCAGATCCAACTCCCCCTTGCAAAAAAAATAATTCAACAATGGAATGACAGCTACAGTTCAATCCTGGCAACGGGTTGTCATCAAAGCCTTTGAACAAGTGTCTAAATATATCTGTGACAATAACAGATTGTGTCCTTTTGACAGCGTTAACGCAGAAACCAGCTGCGTTTTTCAGTCATGAGACAAATTGTTAATTGATGTTACTTTTATAGTCTGAGTTTATTAAAATTTCAGGGCAGTCGTCATGTTGAATAACTCAACACATTCTAAAAATGCCACCTCTAGCTTATGGGAAGTCATAAAGGCAGCATGGAACCAGCATCTGTTGGAGGTTTTTACACTTCTTTTAATTAGGCATCAGCTTTGGATTCATTTAGGCATCAGTTCATTTATGTATACCAAGACATCTTCACGCTTTTAAAGCACTGAGCTGATAAGCCTCTTTCTCTGATTGTGCTCCTAAATCCTAAAAACACGTATTGTATATTCTCAGTGGTATTTTTGTAAGTCAGGTCTTCAGCAAGTTTAAGTGTCAGTCATCTGATGTAGATTTAACAAAATATATTTACAAATTTTGCATTTTGTAAATGAACCCACTCAAAAGTAATCCATAGTTATGAACAACTGAATAATTGTGAATGAAACCTTCTTCATCAGACATTGAAATCTGATTACTTTTTGTAGCAACTAAAACGAATATGGCCACCATAGCCAAAAAGGTACTTTTACAAATACTGAGCCACAGTTTGGTGTCACGATGGTTAAGTTATCTTCAACAAATACTGCAAGCAGTAACATCCTGCTTGACCACGTGGCTTCTCAAAACCGCGACACGGTGTGCCTGTCTCCGGGGTGCCTGTCTCCGGGGTGCCTGTCTCCGGGGTGCCTGTCTCCAGTGTGCCTGTCTCCGGGGTGCCTGTCTCCGGTGTGCCCCGGGCTTTAGAGTTTACATGTTTCCATGGCAAATCCTTCGGGTTGTATGAGGAAAAAAATACTATCAAGTACTGTAAAACTGAAACAATTTATTAGAAATGTTGCTTTACAGCTCAGCCCTATTGTCTGCAAAATATCTCATGGAACTCCTGAAGTCTTATTTGAACAATAAGAAGAACAAAAAATTACGGAGATAACACACAACACGAAATGGTTTTAAGTAATTACATTTTACATCCACCAGTTTGGTAGTTTATACATTTGCGGTGTACAGTTGGAGAAATTTGAAAGAAACTTTCAGAAACCGAGGATGCTTTGGAGTCGACTCAATCTATGATGGCCACCCCAGGCACTGGATTAATGCAGTTAATTTTACATCCATTCAGCTACAACTTTATCTAATTAGCTGAGAGTTGGTAACAACATGTGCTCCGATATATCGAAGAAAGTTTGTTTGCTATTGGCTGAGATTGTGCTTGTTGTTTTCAGGATTTCACCAAAAAAGACCACAACTTCATCGTTCCTAAACATAAACTCTAGCATAAAAGCTAGTTGATGATATGCATTCCTTCAAGGAATTCTGGGCCTTAAATGATTAAATGTGTGTTTTCTTTATTTGCCCTTAGTCTTATTATCAGGTTGTATTGTGCATGTGCTGTTGCATGACTGAAGTATTTTGTCTCTCTCTGTGTTTCTCTCTAGGTAAGGTTTTCCACTTCCTCCTTCCTGAAGATGCTCCTCTCACCCCACCCATCAGGGAATGCCCCCCTGGAGATGGTGGGTGCCGCAGTGATTCATCAGTAGCCACGATGGTTAAAAATATTCCTCCCACTCATTCTCCCTCAGCTCCGTTTCCTTCTGATTGTCAAAAGAAATGAAGGAACTCCTGCTCACCCCCAAACAAGCCCTGCTCAGCTGGTATCCGTTCAGTGTCTCCTAACACTGTTCAAGGTTGGACTAAACTGTTACTGGTGCAACGTGAGGGTTAAATGATACGGCGACAGAGAGGTGTGTGTGTGTGTGTGTGTGTGTGTGTGTGTGTGTGTGTGTGTGTGTGTGTGTGTGTGTGTGTGTGTGTGTGGGCTGTGAATGTAGTTAAAGGCCAACATGTTGGCTTTGTACTGAAAAAGCTTTTTTCTGGTTCCGCTGCTTCTTTGGGCTGATTAGTGGGTTGTTGGCTTGTCCTTGCCATGCATTGATGCACAGAACCAATTAATCATTGTTCTTTATCTATGCCTTTATTCATTTGGGTCGTTGACAAGTTTTGTCTTTGACCTTGTGCTCTCCTGGTTGTTTTGTCTGTTTTAAAGGTACCTTTTCACTTCTGATACTAATTAAGTTTGGGGTGAGGAGATGAATGCGTCGCATATGAGGTTGCCGTATTTAAGCTCCGAAGCTTTCAAAACTTTCACCCCCCCCCCCTCCCCCGACCTTGGCGATAAATAATTAGCATCACAATGTCTCTGGTACAGTTTTGCTCCGTGTGATTGCCCCACCCCCGCCCCTCCATCCTTCCTGCTGATGTTGGCCTGAAGTACGTTTTATCTTCACCTTCCAGGCGAACCAGATTAATCCAGTGAAATGTGTTTTAGCTCGGTCATTGGCACTCAATAGGGAGAAAAGGAAAACCCTCGTTTTTAGTGTCTCTAGAATTACAATTAGCTTCCTTTTTTCACAACCAGTGTTTTTGCGACGGAGATCAATCGCTTCTTAGAGCATTGTTTTGGTTTTAACTTTTAAGGACCTTTTTGGGTTTTAGGGATGACGAATTTTTCAGCAACGCTCTCGTGGACCCGACATCCAACTGATGCAACGGGGCTGCAATTGTCTTTGCTTTTGAACAGTGGCTTTCTCAGATCACTCGAGTTGGCTGACTGCGTCTGTTTGAGTGGCTCTGCCGCAGCGGCGTTTTGCTCAGCTTCAGAACGCAGCTTATTGGGAGATTGTGCGCCAGGCGAGCGGCAGCAAATTAACTAAGGCCTGTGAAGGTTAAATGCTGCTACCAGGGACTTTGTGCACGAGGCAGGCCCATCCACTTCATTGGTGGTGTTCCTCCGCATGCTTTTTAAAAGTCTTGTCAATAATGGCAATCCACATCACAGCTCATTCACATCTTTATGGGAAACTATTGTAACCGCATCACATAAAGCAGAAAATACTCATTTTTAGGGGCAAAACACGGGTCTAGCATTCATTATTCCTATTCATCTTCACATTTCTTTCTTCTACAGTCCGTGTGAGTGAATGGTTCTTTGTTCACATCAATAAAAATGACCTCTTAGGTCTGTCCTCTCATTTGTCCTCTGTACACTGGCTCAATGAGCTGCTGTGTGTGCTGTGATGTCGTGACAGCACGGCCCCTAAAGGCCCGACGACCTCCCCGATGATGGAGTGGATGAGACATCTGCCTTGGAAGTACAGATGGTAGCCTTGGGTATACTATACCCTGTTGGAGCTGAAAAATATGATTTCAACCCAAGTGAGCTGTATTGACCGAAGTCTCCTGCTGTGGACCTCGGGTTGTTGGTGCTGCTAGTTGGTGCTCGATTGATCGCTGCACTGTGGACAAGAAAGTACACGTGAAGTAATGACCTATATTTGTACCACACAGCAGCAATGTGTAGTTTTAATGGTGACGTCATATCCTAGAAATGTGTTTATAAGTATCTACTGCTGCATATGTGGTACTTGGTGTGTGTGTGTGTGTGTGTGACTTCAATTTTAGCCTTGTTATTTAATTTTACCCACGTTTTACAACCTTTTACATGAGCTGTCTTTAATGAGCAATGACAAAAACTCGTCTTGAATCTTGATTAAAAGTGAAAAGATCAGATTGGGACATGAATAACTAAACGTGTACACACCAACATCAAGTTTTAAAAGTCAACTAAATGAATGCCCTTAGGCCTCAGAAAGGCTTTAAGGTTCCTTTATAAAACAGTCAAAACCAATCTAGGGTGAAACATTAAAACCATGTAAGACAGATGATACGCTGCCACAACTGGACATTCCAGGAAGTTTGCTCTGAGGTCAGACTGTGAGATTCCCAGATGGAAAACCTGAAAACTTACAAGCCTGAGATTGACTGTTTTATAAAACCTAAGACTGAACTAGTGTGGCTTGATTTGTTCCTGTGTTGAGCAGGAGGAATACTCTTCTCAATAATGGATATTTGACTATAGTGTTGCAACTGACTGCTAAGCACGGTGGAGGAGGGGGTGATGATATGGGCTTGGGTTCAGATGGCTGTACAGAAAACTAATTATGTAAAATTGTTCCCAGTATCATATTAACCAAAAGAAATGGAAAATAGTTGTGATAAATGGATGAATATAGTATACTGGTCACTAGTATACTGGTTGTTATGCTTCTATTTAATTGAGAGCACTTTTAGCCATGTTGTTTACATCCTCTATTATTATTGGGTTTGGAAACTGAAGAGTTTGGTTCGTTTGTTTAGGTGAAGCGTATAATACCTAACAACTCCTAAACATCAACACCACATCTGCTGTAGAAGTAGAAAATTCCTGTTTTTATTTCAGGTTTTCTTCAGCAGTAAATTCCCCCTTTTTCTCTCGTTGGAATTCTCTTTAGCAGTTGTTTGCGATAAGCCTCCTTTGTGCTCGCCAGGCTGTCCTCTGTGCAGCTTGTGCGTGGTGTGGAAGGTGAGCGGGTGCCAGGCCTTCAAACGCTCCTCGTCCATCCTTCCCTTGTGCCACGTCTGGCTGAAGTCCTCCCACTACTGCTGCTTCGTGTTTGGAAGGAGCAGCAGGGCCAGCATGGAGAAGGGAAGGAGGGCCGTCTGTGCCCTGCCTGGCCACCTGGCTGCCCAGAGGGGAAGGGGGCGTGGAGGGCGATGGATGAGAAGGGGGTCAGAGTGAAAAAGAGACATTTCCCCTCCTCTTTTTCTCCATCGTTTTCTCTCTGGCCTTCTGTTCTGTCATCCACTTCTTGGCTTCTACTCTTCATCCCCTCTCACTTTCATCTTTTACCTGTGGTGGTGGTTTTTAGATTAGTACTTTTTTATGACTTCTGGCATCTTCAAGGGCCCCTGCTTGTGCCATATCTAATCAAACCTATTGCAAAAAAGCTTTATTAGATTCAAACTCCTTCATTAAATCGGCTTGTGCAACTTCATACATGTATGAAGTTGCACAAGCCGTTTGACTTCCTTGTGTCCCAATTAGCTGACTCAGCAATCGCTATAACTTTCCTGTTTTTCTCATCATTCCATATGTATTTTTGTACCTTTTCTCCTGAAACTTTTGTGCTTTTTCAACAAACTATATAAAAGCTCTCAGCTCATTCAGGACTTTTCGGCTATGACTTCTGGTTTTCATGTCTTTGGTACTTTTTAAGATATTCAGCTCTTTATGAACTTTTTTGGGGACCATTATACATGAATGTTGAATCCTTCAACACCTTCAAATATTCAACAAAACTCTCTGCTTCAGTGTACTTCAACCTAGAGATTTCATTTAGAAATCCAAGCACGTCACATGGCTGTGAGCTATCACTATTTGATTCAGCTTTAATGTTTTCTAGTTTTTTGTCTTCAACTAAGACTTAAGTTTAGATTCAGTTTAGGAATGGCGATAGAACAATAGAAATCTATATAATTGAAAAAACTTCCTCGATTGGCATTTGAGGATGGGCCGATGGAAGTTGGATAAAAGGAACAGATGAATAGCCAATCCCGATAGAGCCACGCAGCTCACTAGCAGCCAGACGCACTGCTAACGGCTAATGTTTGTGTAGCTTTAGCCCCCATGCTGCAGATATCTGGTTACATAGCTGGTAAAAATAGAAAGAAATGAGCATCCCAATGGGAAACAGAGACCGAGGACACAACGAATGACGTGGTTGAAAATAAGGGACTAAACATTTTAGTCGGGTGGACCCGGTTTGGCTAGTAGCCGCTAGTAACTAGCAGTTTGTAGCTGATATTTTGAGCGCAGGTGACGAGACACCATGCATGTAACATTTATTTCACTTCTCTATATGACAACGTGCTCCAGAAGAGAAAGTGAAGACCAAACACGTGCATATCTCAGCGGACTAAACTAATCCATTTCTGCACGATAGATTGCTACAGCAAAATACTACAGAGGATTGAAGGAGTGTATTATTTTCTTTCCGAGAGTAGACCATGTTTGTTTTGTTATTGTTTTTCTTTGAAATATATATTTTTTAATTTTCACAGATACAAACATTGTTTTTGTTGTGTGTAATTTTTTTTATTGCTTATTCTTAAAGAAGCTGCATTTAAAACAAGCAGATTTTGAGATTTAATATATTGATCCCTATTTTATTGAGTGTTTTCCACGAATGCTTAAATTTTAGTAAAAAAAAAAACTTTTATTAATCCAAAGCAGTGATATATTGTTTCACATGTTCAGCTTTTTAACGCCATTAACCTCAGTGAAATGCCATTGGATCCAATGATTGAATCAGTCACTACTGGAGATAAAGAATGGAGAGCAAAATCATTAAAGAAATCTTGTAACTAATACAACTCAACCCAGAAAAAGACAACTTCATGGGTAATGGATTCTCCCAGGTGAACCTCTTGGTGCTATCGACTCTCAGCACTCTCCATAATGAGAAAAGAAATCCGGACCGTTTTCAACAGCATTTATCCCCACCTTGGTGACTCGAAGGTGGAACTCTGTAGTGAGAAGCTTGAGAAGATGGAGCAGAGGCTCGCTTTTATACAATTTCATGTTTTACCAAAAAACTCCAAAAGGAAATGAAGACAAAACACAGAAACGTTAAATCTTTAACCATTTAGACTAGAATGCAAAATTAGGAATGGAGACTCTATAGATTTTGACTCTGGTCTACCATTTTTACTTTGCTCTAACAGAAGCTCCAGTCTGAACCATTAGAAGAGACTACACAGGGTTCAGTCGTGACTCAGACCTACAGCATGATGCAAACATTAAAGGAGAAAGCGGCAATCGTGAGGTGAGCAAGAAGAGGAGAAAATTTGAACCACTTCGGTGCAATATATAGATTTTGTATCCTATTTGATGGATTTTCATATCTCAGTTTGAAACTCGTGTATGGACGTGGGTCTTTGACTTTTGAAAAAAGCTCGCCTACCTTTATGTGGTTTCTGCTTTGGCTTGTTTTTTTTATATGTCCTTTTTTGGGTTTTGTATTAAGATCAGCAGATGTCACCCTCTCCAGAAAATAGACACCTTCCTTTTTCTGTTGTGGTGTTTTCTGGTCTTGAGCTCCCGCACTAGTTTAAGTCACTTGTCAGCTCAGTAGAGGCTCTTGAGTAACATAAAGCCAATTTCTTACTGGGTTGCAGCTGTTTTCAGTCAGATTCACAATGAAATGTTTCCCTGTTGCACTATGTAGAAACTGCAAATAAGCCTTTGCACTATTTCAAATGTTTAATTTATTTTAAAGGGATATTCCACCCCTAAATTAATTGTATTGTTGCCATAATCCCCACAGTTAGATAAGTGGGGATAAAGTATTTTGTAACCAGCCCAGTTACTCTCCTAATCTGGCAGTATTCTGTTATGTTTAGCTTAGCACAAACAACGTAAGCGAATGGTAACGGCTAGCATTTTGTGTGAAAAAGTTATAAAAATGACTCTATAATGATCCCCATTTTCTTTGTGACCTCATTCATATCCACTGCAAATAAAAATAATAAGAAACGCGAAGGAGTTACAGATTTAGATTTGGGACTAGATTATGGCAAAGCACTGCTGCTAGCTTCTAGGAAATGACACCTCAGCCCCAAAACTCACTGTTTATACTCTCATTAGGGTGAAAAGTTGTAAATGTTGTACAGCGAACCAGGAAGTAAGGCCCGCCAGATGCCATGCTTCTGTGTCATTTCCTTCCACCGTGCGGCGGCTTACAGCGGTGCTTTGTCGTAATGTATTCTCAAACCTAAAACAGCTTCTGTCATTCCTTTATGTTATTTATTCAATCAATCAATCAATCAATCAATCATCAACTTTTATTAACAGACTCAAGGTCCAGAGACAATAAAAACAAACAGAAGATAAAAACTACACAATAAAAGACAAAGATACAAGGAAGTCAATATAAACACCTGTACCAATAATGCCATAATTCAGACTGATGTAGCACTACAGTCAACAATAACCAAGCACTTAATAATAACATTTTCACATTGATTAACTCGACAAATAAACATAAACATCAACTTCCTCAACATAGCGTGGAATGTACTGATCCCAGAAGAGACAAACAAGCAGCTCGCATTTTCCCAACGAGGCCTCTTTAGTAATATTCTCCGACAATCATTATATGCTACAGAGACGCTAAGACTTGTTTGCTTATAGGAAGACCACAAATGAGCTGTATATAATTGAGTACAGTATACTTTAAAGTGTCTTTTTAACTGCATTAGTGCACATACTAAACCTACGCACTAACATATTAGCCTGTGCATACATTCTACAACATTTCCGATCAATATCATCATCATCAGCCAATTCATCATTAATAAAGTGCCCCAGATATTTATAATTGTCCGTCACAGGCAAAACATTACCACATAATTCAAAATGGCGAAACTGTAACCCTTTATCTTCTTTTGTTCTACAGGTCATGATGACACTCTTACTAGAATTGTAATTGATGTGAAAATCCAGCCCATACTTTGAGCAAATATCTAGCAGTTCCTTTAAACCTACACTACTAGGACTCAGGACGACGAGATCGTCAGCATACATGAGATGGTTGACTAGGGTTGATCCAGTCATACAACCAGTTCTGCAATTGCTGTGACAGTTCATCCATGTACAAGTTGAAAAGCACAGGAGAGAGTACCCCGCCTTGCTTTACTCCATTAGTAGCACCAAAAGGAGCAGAAAATCTACTACCCCATCTCACCTGCATATCCTGATTAGCATACCAGTAGACTAGGGTTCTCAGATTTAACATAGGAACCCCTCGTCGTCTCATTTTAACAAACAGTTTCAGATGATTTACACGGTCAAAGGCTTTAGACGCATCAATAAAGGATAATAACACAGACGAGTTGCCTCTGAAACTTCCTCATGATTTCTTTTAAAGCAAATATGCACAATTCTGTGCTAAGCTTAGACTTGAACCCAAACTTATTATCTGTAGAGTAGATTAAATCCTTTAGCCTACCTAGTAGCACTTTTTCATAGCCTTGGATACAATGCTTGCCAATGCAACAGGCCTATAGTTGTCCATGCTACCTGCTCTACCTGCTTTGTCTTTTATGACGGGGACCAGAATAACAGACATAAGTGCATCAGGCAGAATGCCGTGTATCTAACAACTAGTAAAACAGATGGCCAGTAGAGGTAATAAGCTAAAGTTAGCATATTTCAGATGTTCCGTGTATATTCCATCCAGACCACAAGATTTACTGTCTGGAAGCTCAATCACTGCTTGACCCACTTCACAAGCCGTAACACTAATGGACTCTGTGCTGTTTATCACTGTTACATTCATTTGTTCACTACATATGCAGTTAAATAGAGCATCATAATACCGTTTCCAACGCTCAACAATATTGTCTGGTCCAGACATACCTTCAACACAGCGAGGCATGACAGTTTTGTTTTTATTAAGAACTCGTATCTCTTTCCAAAAATCCATTTTTTTATGGTAGTTTCCCAGCCAAGGAATCAGACCTCATTGCTTGTTCGTTCTTCTTAATGAACCTAATAGCAAACTTATATCTTATTATTGTCATTTGCAGTCAACATGATTTTTGAATTTGCCAAGAAAAATTAAGCTCATTATTGAATCATTTTCATGACTTTTTCCTCTAAAAAATGCTAGCTGTTACCATTAGCTTACATTGTTCATGCTAAGCTAAAGCTAATGGAATACTGCCCCAGATTAGGGGAATGACGAGGCTGGTTAACAAATGCTTTTCCCCACTTATCTAACCCTGGGAAGACTGGCAGCAGGCTAAATTTCACTTAGAGGTGGATTAAATACGATTTGGTCTGAAAAGATCTAAACTTCACCTTAAGGAGGCCTAGATGAAGGTATGAGGTCCTGATTTGTTGCTTCTTAGTCCCAGCCCACGCTGTAGGACTAGAGTTCTGGTCTAGGGTCACCTAATTCTCATTCTTCCTCCAGGTGAGATTTTCTTCCGAAACGGGAAAAGAACTGATGAGATTTAAAGATTGCACTATTCACCAATATTCCCTCCCCTCTGTGTTGGACATACCTGGAACAACAGTTTTCATGGCAAAAACGGTCACTTTGTCTTACCCCCAAATTCCACTACCTCTGCTCCGCCCCCGCCCTCCGCAGCCGCTCGCTTCCGAACTCAGTTTTTACTGGTACCCGCTCTACAACGGCTCCGCTCCGGTGCGGAGACCTGAGGTGGGCAAACAGGCATGCGCGGGATTTTTGACATCTTGCGATAGTACGAGCAATAAATGCGGAAGTTAGATCCAAACATGGACGTAATTTGGGGGGGGGGGACAGGGGGGACATGTCCCCCCCACTTTTTCCAAAGTCAAGTTTTGACCCCTGCACTTTTTACCATCCAAAAACAATATTACGCTACGTTTGTGTTGAAGCCCATTTCCCATGAGTTTATACTGCAAAGATACCCCCCCCCCCCCCCCCCCCGTGTCCCCCCCACTTCTGAAGTGAAAATTACATCCATGGATCCAAACACCCGTTGTGTGGGAGAAGCATCGACATGAACTGTTTAATCTGCCCATCATTTGTGTTGAGAGATCAGCAGTGTTTGGATCAACAAAGTGTGACTACTTTGATAGTGGAAACTGTATTTATGGCTTACTTTTGTGCATTTAAACTTCAGCTGCCATTGATAGTTGTTAAAAGTTGTTAAACCTGTACATATGAAACAAAAATCGCTTTTTGTTTATCGATTTATTGTGAAAAATGGAAGCTGTGCTTGCTCCCTTTCCTGTTGGGCGGTTGTGATTCCTGTCCATTGACTGCGGAGGTGCTCCGGCGTCCGGCAAAAATAGAATTGATCCTATTTTTGCCGGACGCCGGAACGGAGGGTGCCGCACGGCCGCAGCACAGCCGCAGTAGTGGAATAGCTCTGATTGACTACAACGGGACCGTTTTTGCTGCGGAGTTCGTGCCGGAGCGGAGCGGAGGTAGTGGAATTTGGGGGTTAGTTCTTTGGATATAAAATAAATTTTTTATTGATTTTAAATATATTTCTTAAAGCTTCCCTTAATCCTTGTGCAGTAAACTCATGTGGCCACTTAACATGCGTGATGTCATTTGAAACCACTTTACATTTGGAATAGTTTTGCTCCTTAATTATTTCCAAGCTCTTCTGGAGGAACTGACACGTAGTCCAGAGGTCAAACTGTGAGGCCAGGTGAAACTAAACTCACCATATTGCAGCCTCCTCTGCCTCTTCCTTCCACTGCCTCTCCCCTCAGGCTGATAATAGAGATTTGGGGCTCCCCTGCTGCTGCAGCCACCTGTGATATTATCTCAGAGCTCTAACAGGCAAGGTGGGACTTTCAGCCCTCGCTGTGGGAATGAAAAATTAGAATCAACTTTAACAGCTAAGTGGACTGAGCTGCTTGGTTGAAAGAATGGACGGAAAGTAATAAATTTAACGGTACAAATGTGCTTAAAGCATGAAGTGGCTCTTTGGACTGAGCAAACAACACTTGGAGATAATCCAATAAAAAAGGTACAATTTTTAAATTAAACTAATATAGCAACATTTTAATGATTACCAGGAAATTTGATGTATACTAGGGATGCTCGATATTGGCTTTTTTACCAATATCCGATATTATCTGACTCTTCATTTCCAGTACCGATACATGCTGGGTCCCCCTCATGATAGAAGAAAAACTGAAAAGGATACTAACATCATTTATCTCCCATCACTCAAGTTCATTGTAAAAATTGCACAAAATGACAGCGACTTCAGTTTAAGTCAGTAACGGGAATGTTTTGTCTGTAGCAGCTGAATCTCATTCTCCCTAAGCGTGACGCTAAGATATATTTATTAGTTAGTCATGTGTTGTTTTTTTCTGTATATTGCAGCTATGGTGGTAAAACATTAATAAAGAACTTCAGATAAGAAAAACAAGACTTGGGTGAAGATTCTTGTTCAGGGCAATTTTCTCCTTCACAAGTTGTGCCATATAATCCAAAATATCTCAAATATTAACTCAGATATGTCATATTTTATTATTTTGAGAGAGGAGAAGTAGCTGAAGCCTTTGATGCATAATATGTGTATGGCATGTAAACATTGCGTCATTAAAAGTCTGATGACCAATACTGATATGTTTAGATAATGCGAACATTGACCGATATTAATGGTAGATCGATAATTTCGGACAGTCCTAATGTATACCTCAATTTTCTGTTTGAAATCCAAATTTAACCCCCAGATTAATTTGGATTAAACAGATTAGCTGGTGAATTTTACTGATCAGCTCTGCAATCATCATTCATTTTTCTAAAAACACATCTGGTTTGTTAAGTACTTGACCAGGAACTTGGTCAAATGAAGAAAGTAGCAACGTGACCAAAACTGCTCACCATTTGATGAAAGTTAAGTGGATGGTGAAAGTTAAGTGGATGGATGGATGGATGGATGGATGGATGGATGGATGGATGGATGGATGGATGGATGGATGGATGGATGGATGGATGGATGGATGGATGGATGGATGGATGGATGGATGGATGGATGGATGGATGGATGGATGGATGGATGGATGGATGGATGGATGGATGGATGGATGGATGGATGGATGGATGGAAACAGGTTTCTGGGTTAGGCTACAAATAAAGACTGAAAGTCTGCACGTGTGGTCAATCATAACAAGAGGCAATGGCTCTTCCCATCTCATCCCAGTGAAAACACTGGTGTTTAAAGGTGATTGGCTTCAACTTTTCCATCTCCTTCCTGTTGAGTTGTCACCATCCCCACCACTTTTGGCATGAGAAGTGTGTTGCTCAAGGACACAAAAGCAGAATGACTGGGGATGAGCTGGTTTCGAACCTCAGATTATTGGACGATACCTCCTGAGTCACCACTGCCCCTTTAATCCCCTTATCGTCTCGAATTTCCATTTAAATTTCTGCAATGACTCAGCTTTATAAATGTTCTTGTTTTAAATCAAACAACTATTATTGATGATGTTGTAGCTATGATTGCATTAAGTTGTTTACATTAGAAAGCCCTGAAACATGAGTTCATGTAGCAGAGCTAATACCATTTTTTATTTCTACTCTCTAAAGCGCCTCCATGAAGACGGAGAGACAACTTCTACTCTCAATGCAACAAAACATGCTTCTGATTTCTAAGAGAAGAGGATTTTCTTCAGTTTGATTACTCTTTATATCAAAATGCCAATGCGTTGCTGATTTTTCATGGTTTACGTCGCTGTAACCTCACTTCTTTGACCTTATATCACCAAGACTCTTGAAGCAGATTGGTATTATTGTTTGGCGTTGTAGGAAGGGAATACAAATCTTGATGAAGCCTCTTTAAAAATAGCTGTCATGTTACTCAGAACGTGTGCATATCCTTGAATTACAGCAGAGTGTTGACTGATTCTTAAAGTAGCACGTTGTGCTGTTTAGCCATTGAAATTCAAATTCTTTCCAGGATAATTTGTAGGTGACTTTTTCAGGAAACCAAACTCACCACGGTTCGGTTCCTCCTTTACACCGGCACTAGATACGTCTTAACTGATTTAAGAAGCAGGATGAATTTTTTTTAAGTGACTTGAAATTGGGATTAGAGCAGCGTGCCGCTGAGACGTTTCTGCTGACCCTTGCATGACCTTGCAAGTTGAAAGTTGATGCAAGCATTGGGGCTAAATGTGTATGTTGTATCTGCAAAGGAAAGGGTAAAACTAGTGTTATTGATTTTAGCTGAAAGTGCATTACTGTCATGTAAATGAACAATTTATCACCGTGTGTTAAATCACTTGACCTCAGGTAGAGACTACAGGTGTTGATTTTCTGTTGTTGTTGTTGTTGTTTCGACCGACACCCCTGCTAGATGAAGAACTGCCGTTTGTACTGCAGGACTTCCTCTTTTCAGCATTGTCGCACCGTGATGTGCTGCTCTAAAGAAATTGGAAATCTATATTTTCTAAGTGAGCGTACAGCTCGGGGTCTCAGCGGGATTCCTGTTACATCTGTGTGAGATCAATTCAGGTAATTGATTATGTCACAACATAATATGTGGTTTGAGATTCTTAGAGCCTAAAGGATACCTCTGTCTGTTTTCATTAAATATTTACTCTGTTATTATTAACTCTGGTCACCAGCGTACCCACCTCTATATGTGTTACAGCGAAGGAAAATCAAACGGGATGTAAACCATCAACATGTGTTACAAATGAATAAAACATATCTATATTCCTGATATTTGAAAGCCTGAATTAAGATTGATTTAAAGGAGCAATATGTAAGATTTCTACAGTGAAGTAATCACAAAGAAGTCTGTCTCATTCATGTTGGAAGTAAAGTTTCATTGAAACAGATTTCACTCTAAGCTGGCTGAGGGGTTGTCTGTGTTACTCTGGTCAAATACGAACTAAGTAAAGAGGGGCGTGGATTTACCTTGTCTGCGCCAAACTAACGCCGCAGCGCCAGCTTTTGTAATTCGACACCAGCAGGCAAAAACCTCAGTAGCTGTTTATAGAACCGAAGCCTTTAAACCGGAGCGACCTACAAGTTATTTCTTGTAACTATAAGAAGCCACAGCATGCTTTTTTTTTTTAAATAGAGTGAAGGCTAACATTGAACTAACAAAGCTAACAATGCGATCCGTAACTGGCCACAGCCATGAAACTCACGGAACGGTAATGAGAAGGTAACTTTTTGCTCAGAAAGTGGACTGCAGTGCCTAAAATTGACCCCAAGGTGTCATTCCTACTTCATTCTTACACACTGCACCTTTAAAACATGTTGGGACATGAAGAGGCTGAAATTGAGCATTTAAGCAAAAATGATCTTGGAACTAATTAATTTGCTATGTTTTCCATTCAGTTTTTTGTGCCAAGCAGGACAGTGACGATGGGTGGAGGTTGGACCACTGTGATGTTTTCCCCACTAAAATTACTGTCCTTGCCATAAAAAGCATCATGGCAGTTGGCAAACATTTAGTTCCACCACTCCCACCCTTTGGAAGTGATGGAAATGTGTTACTACCACATGTCAGTGCAAACAAGACTCTTATCAAGACCACATCTTATTCTCATAATTTATTGACTATTTAAATACATCAAATAGATTTTCTAGATGTGGTTTGTTGCAACCAGAGAAATTACCTCCGTAATATTTAAGTACGGCTCTCTGGGCCTCTTTCAAGATTCGAATAATGTCAAAGGTACAAAATGTTCAGTGGGACAAAAGTAGTGTTTCTTCTTTGTGTCCTCTTTCACCTTTTCAGATGCTGCGTCATAATTGAGACACAAATCAGCTAAAGATAAATTATATCGTATTTTCAAGTAAACAGCTTGAAGTGTCTTGCTTGTTCAGTTGTTCCATTTTATTAAGCGAGGGGAAAGAAACCAAGGGGTTAAGCCGTTTTGTGTTAACTGGCATTTGCAAAAGGTTGGAAAGCAAGCTTCGGGTTAAATGCGACGGGGAAGTTTGTTGTAGGTTCAGCATCCAGAGAACAGCGGAGCACGACTAGTAAAGGCTGATTGTTAGCAGTAGTAACTTCAGCACATGGCAGAACTTCAGGCTTGTGTTATTTTGGGAGATAAAATATCAACATTGCAGAGCAGAGTCATTGGTAGAGTCGCGTTTCCGTTAGCCAATCAGGAAAACCGACTCCGAATCTTGCTGTCTGCTGCCATTTTCTCCTCTGGCTGACTTCTACCTCCTCAAACAGGTGCACTAGAGTATAGTATTCATTCCTACTAGAGACCACTGCAAATGTATTAAAAATATGAGTAAACTTGATTTTTGACAATGCCATCAATGAGCAGACAGCTGTGGAAATGACCACAGATGTTTGACTTTTTATGGTCGCCCTAATTTGGGCCTTCGTGAAAACATGAAGGCAGCTTTAATGAGCAAGTCAGCTCCTGATCAACCTTTTTTGCTGATAAACTAAATAAATGAGCATCTAATCCTGCTGTAGACACATGTAGTCAATTATTTGGCACATTAGTGCATCTTAGCTCAAATTTAAAATTTCTGCCTAAAACTCAGTGTTGCGGCCTCTTCAGTTAAAACTCTGCACTGCATTTGAATTTACATTTGCCATCGCTATTTGCTAAGAGGTACTTTATGACGTTAGCTGGTAACATATGATGTCACAATGCCGTTGTGAGCCTGTGTGTGTGTGTGTGTGTATTTGTTAATGGCTCCGCCCTCTTTGTCTGCCAGGCAACGCCTCCTTGTGAAGCATTTTTCAAACAGGAAATGGGAGTGGAGTGAGGCCCATGTGGGGGGTGTCTTGATCTTTAAGGGGGTATGGTACTTGGAGACACATTGCAGAACTGTTTTGTGGAAAAAGTGTCTATTTCAGAATAAAAAATCTAATAATATCTTCGTTTATGCCAAACGATAAAAGTTTAGTTTGCTCAGAGCCTTGGAACAACATCAGATGTGATGATGGTCAACACTAACACCAACTAGCTTATTTCTGTATGAACTAAGGGTCTCCCAACTGATTCTTGTCTAACAACCCATCTGTTCTGTGCCACTTCCAATTTCAGTCGACTCTTTTCTGTATAATTATCAAATCTGGAAAGTAGAGACATGCAGTTTTTTCCTTCTGAGTCTTGACGCTAATGTTAATGACTTGCTTCTCTGCAGTTGTATTGTAGACTAACAGGTGATTAACACAACCACATTTAAACGGTCACTTTCTTCATGAAATGCTGATTGCAGAGTTGGGTTTTGATTGAATTAAATTGAGTCTAAACATGGAAACAAGTCTTGCTATCTTCTGTTTATTAGTTTTTACTTTTGGATCACTTTTCAGTGAGTCTAATTTCTCCTAAAATGCCTTTTACTACTTTCATGCTGATGAACACACAGTTGCCTGATTTTTATTATTTTTATTTTTTACTGCTCTGACCTTGTTTCTACCTTCCACATGGCCCTTAAAGCCCTCTCACAGTCCTACGTGGGAGTTCTCTCCCCACTCCTGAAGACAGGTTGGGTCTTTCATTGCCAACAGACTGGCTGTTTGTCTCGCCTTTTTTATAGCACTCTGGTGGCAAATGCAGCAACCCACGCCATACATTTACCCCCCCATCAGTGGCATTTGCATGAGAGATGCGGGGCAAGCGGGGAAGTGTCTCGAAATTCCCCAAGATCCCAACTGACCTTCCGCTAAGCTGTTTTTACATCCCTTATAACAAACTGTCCGGGCCTCCAAGCGGCCAGTCTCACAAAGCTTCACCAAGGCATTGATTTTTAATTCCTAACAAAGATCCCGTTTCACAAGCGGTGTTGTTGTTCATCGGGTTTAATCTCTGTGCTCAGACTTTAGATTAAACACTTTGCCGTTCGCATTGACACAAGGGTCCTCTGAGGGAGCAGAGATACCTGGGGAGGCTAGAAGTACACGGTTAATAAATATGGTTCCATCCTGCCTCCTGGTTGTTTATATTTCATTATATTGGATTTTATTAAAAATGCTTATGGAAATCTCTGTGAGGTCTGGCCTCTCTTTGGCCTCTCCTGTGGGATCAGAGAAGAGGAGGAGCATTTCATTTGCTGTGCTCTCGTGAGCGAGGCTCCGAGCACTGGCCAGCGCTTGTTATTAGCAACCCTAATGACTACTAAATTTGATATGAGACCTCTTGCCAGCGCTGCCTGGTTGGTGGCTCAGTGCCCCTCTCCTGAGAGACTTATGAATTCCTCCTGTTCCTTTGATTAAACTTTCATACGGCAGTGAACCGCAACATCCAGCAGGGAGCGAGTCACCGTCTCCATCTCCCTGCCATTGTTTACCCAAGTGAAAGAGGAGAGGATATCTGATGTGCATCGAATGAAAGCGCGGGTTTCTTAGTGGACGCTGCGTCACATACAACTACACCATGGTTTGACTCGAGTAAGCAGCACAGTGTTTGCTCACTCTTGTGGGTGAAGCTTTAACTGTTGCACTGCGACAGGCTTCTAGGGTTCGTAACGTGAGTCTCTTACTTCTACTAAAACATCCTTTTATCATTTTCACCACTAAGTTGTATCTGACATTCTTGCTAGCTCGAGCGTGGCTAAATTATCTGCGTGCTTAAGTTTACATCCAGTCTGGGGCGTATTGCAAAGTGCCATTTAAGACTAACTTGACTTCTCCCACAGCAGTTTTAGAGTGCACATTACATCTATTAATTTTCTAGGGAGAAGAGGAAGAAACAACAAATATCAAAGCACCTCCAGACTTTATTTTGTTTTTTCATAAAACCTGCAGCTTTTCTTTACATTACAGCATGTCTCGTTGCATCGATGGTTTTTCCCGCCATTGGCAATAACAAGGTGTATGATGGGAGCTGAGTGGCTGGGGTGAAAGTCAGTTTTGGGATGGTAACTAAGTCTAAACAGGCTTGAGAAGAGGGCACGTGCAGTAATGACTCTGGTCAGCAGCAGTGAGAGGACGTTTAACAGTTGGTGAATGGACAACCCACCTGAGCTACAGCTGGTCCCCAGACCTACAGTGGTGTGAAAACTATTTACCCCCTTCCTGATTTCTTATTCTTTTGCATGTTTGTCACACAAAATGTTTCTGATCATCAAACACATTTAACCGTTAGTCAAAGATAACACAAGTAAACACAAAATGCAGTTTTGAAATGATGGTTTTTATTATTTAGGGAGAGAACTAAATCCAAACCTACATTGCCCTGTGTGAAAAAGTAATTGCCCCCTGAACCTAATAACTGGTTGGGCCTCCCTTAGCAGCAACAACTGCAATCAAGCGTTTGCGATAACTTGCTACGAGTCTTTTACGGCGCTCTGGAGGAATTTTGGCCCGCTCATCTTGGCAGAATTGTTGTAATTCAGCTTTATTTGAGGGTTTTCTAGCATGAACCGCCTTTTTAAGGTCATGCCATAGCATCTCAACAGGATTCAGGTCAGGACTTTGACTAGGCCACTCCAAAGTCTTCATTTTGTTGTTCTTCAGCCATTCAGAGGTGGATTTGCTGGTGTGTTTTGGGTCATTGTCCTGCTGCAGCACCCAAGATGGCTTCAGCTTTAGTTGACCAACAGATGGCCGGACGTTCTCCTTCAGGATGTTTTGGTAGACGGTAGAATTCATGGTTCCATTTATCACAGCAAGCCTTCCAGTTCCTGAAGCAGCAAAACAACCCCAGACCATCACACTACCACCACCATATTTTACTGTTGGTATGATGCTCTTTGTCTGAAATGCTGTGTTACTTCTACGCCAGATGCAACGGGACATTTGCCTTCCCAAAAGTTCAACTGTTGTCTCATCAGTCCACGAGGTGTTTTCCCAAAACTTTTGGCAATCATTGAGATGTTTCTTAGCAAAACTGAGACGAGCCCTAATGCTCTTTTTGCTTAACAGTGGTTTGAGTCTTGGAAATCTGCCATGCAGGCCATTTTTACCCAGTCTCTTTCTGATGGTGGAGCCGTGAACTTTGACCTTAACTGAGGCAAGTGAGGCCTGCAGTTCTTAAGAAGTTGTCCTGGGGTCTTTGGTGACCTCTCGGATGAGTTGTCTCTGCGCTCTTGGGGTAATTTTGGTTGGCCGCCCACTCCTGGGAAGGTTCACCACTGTTCCATGTTGTTGCCATTTGTGGATAATGGCTCTCACTGTGGTTCGCTGGAGTCCCAAAGCTTTAGAAATGCCTTTATAACCTTTACCAGACTGATATGGTAAATGGTAAAATGGTGAATGGCCTTTATTTGATATAGCGCCTTCTAGAGTCCTGGAACCCATCAAGGCGCTTTACAACACAACCAGTCATTCACCCATTCACACACACATTCACACACTGATGGTGTAGCCACAGCTGCCCTGGGGCGCACTGACAGAGGCAAGGCTGCCAAGCATAGGCGCCACCGGTCCCTCCGACCACCACCAGCAGGCAACGTGGGTTAAGTGTCTTGCCCAAGGACACAACGACAGTGACAGACTGAGCGGGGCTCGAACCTGCAACCTTCCGATTACGGGGCGAGCACTTAACTCCTGTGCCACCGTCGCCTGATAGATCTCAGTTGCTTTTGTTCTCATTTGTTCTTGAGTTTCTTTGGATCTTGTTGGCATGATGTCTAGCTTTTGAGGTGCTTTTGGTCTACTGCTCTGTGTCAGGAGGCTCATATTTAAGGGATTTCTTGATTGAAACAGGTGTGGCAGTAATCAGGCTCGGGGGTGGCTACAGAAATTGAACTCAGGTGTGAAACACCACAGTTGGGTTATTTTTTAACAAGGGGGGCAATGACTTTTTCACACAGGGCAATGTAGGTTTGGATTTAGTTCTCCCTAAATAATAAAAACCATCATTTCAAATCTGTATTTTGTGTTTACTTGTGTTATCTTTGACTAACGGTTACATGTGTTTGATGATCAGAAACATTTTGTGTGACAAACATGCAAAAGAATAAGAAATCAGGAAGGGGGCAACTAGTTTTTCACACCACTGTAGGTCTGGGCGATATGACGATTTTAGACCGTTTTACGATCTACACATCTGACGGTCTGTCATTTTTGAGAGACCCTTTTATCACGATTCACAGCTCTGCTGTTGAAATCCTGCCTCTGAATGAAAATGGAACTTACCTCAGGTGAATGACACGCCTTTGTTTGACCCTTAACCAATCAGAGTGAGTCATAGTAATATATTAGTGCCCCACTTGTTTTAGCCTGTGTGTGAACAAACATGGCTTCGCCGCGGCTGAGAGCGACAACGAGGTTTTCATTCCGAAGAGGAACGCAGGGTCTCCTTAGCGCGCGGCGCTAACAACTTAGCGACGTGACATGTCTCGGAGAAAGCGTAAAAACACGTTGGACGCTTCTTCTGAAGCAGGAAAATAACACCGCTTCTTAAGCAGAGCACGACGCCGCCTCGGCTCGTCCACCCTCTGCCGAGCCGGTGTCGGTACCGGACTGAGCTCGGTCACTGGGTCGTTGGAGCTGCCCCGTGACTGCCTGATGGAAAACCAGCGGGTTTCATCAGACTCGTAGTTTCTTGTTTTTGCTGGGGACCCCCTGTATTTTACCGCTCCCTCCTGCAGTCTTCCCCTATTAACATTTAAAATGATTCTGTAAACTCGTGTATCAATAGAAACAATCTCTGCCAGCTGCAGTAAATGTAGTCTCCAAATAATAAGAGGTGCACTCATCTGTGTATCTCCTTTGACCCGCATTAGTGATATTCTCAGCACCAGAACAGCAAAGCAAAGAGAGATTCCTGAGTTGGTTAGTAATTTTATTTATTAGGTGCATCTAACTTGTTCTATTTATCTCTGAAATGAGATCAAATCAGTGCTTCTATGGGTTGTCTCCAATCTGCACTGGAAATTTTTACTTTATTTAGAGACTTGTTGCAGAAAATATTCAGAATGTACAGTTATTTGCTACCACAAGCGATCTCTGGTCCAGAGCTGTATTTGAGCTTAACTATCCACTACATGAGCAACTGGGAGCTACATAGTATTTTGAACAAGTTCATGTTTGCACAATACGTTTGCAACTGACATGTTTGCACTTTAAATATGTTTATGATTTTAATTTATGTTAAGTAACTTGAAAAACGAGAAAAACAGATTTTTGTAATTGTTTCTCTCAGGGCTTTTATCATCTCTGGTGTGAGTTTAAAATATAAGTGTGTTAGCACTGTGCTGATTATCCCTAATATGAATAAATGTTTATTTATTCAATGTTTCTCTTCTTTAATACGCAATTGAAGTTATGCTATTCATGGATAAAAAATCGTGATAAAATCGAAATCGTGATAAAATATTGGAAAAATCGTGATATTCTATTTTTGCCATATCGCCCAGCCCTACACCACTGTACGTATGTCTACCAAATCTGAAACCATCATGGCGCCTAGTGACGAGGGTGACAGTTTTATCCTTATAGCACGGCATGTGGGAAGAAACCTACGCATACAAATATAGAACATGTCATCTCCACACAGAAAAGTCATAGCTGGGATTTAAACCTGCAACTTTCTAGCTTTGATGCAACAGTACTACCAACCCTGCCACCATGCATTTACTGGATTGTCTACATTCCCTCTCACCTGTGGTCAGTCGAGCAACATCCCAGCTGAGATAAGCTTCTACTGTTGTCTTAAAGTCTAGATGACGAGCTTGAGCATCTAGGAGAATCCTAGAGGAGAGCTGCTGTTCTTCTGCACCTCAAGAATGACTTCTGTTGGTTCACACATTTGATGAGGAGCCTCCTTTTTGCCTTTCTCTGTTTCTCAGGAGGTTTACGGACTTGTTCCACTTGGAAGAGGTCCTAGAGCAGACCCAGAATTTCCCTTGGGGATTGTGTCCTACATGGCCTTGGTGTGCTTTAGAATCCCTGAGGAAGATCTGCAGAGTGTTGCTGAGGAGATGTGGATGTCTTGTGTTCCATCTGGACCAGTTGCCTCTGTGTCCTTGAATAAGCAAAGAAGAATAAATGGATGGATGGATGGATGGATGACATATGAAATTTGAGATCTTGAACTGGGATCTACGTATAGCTATGTCCAGTAAGCAGCCTAATTATTACCAGAAAGCCAGTGATGTATTTCTGCAGTCGTTATCTTCGTTTTCTGCATTCAAACAATGTAACAGGCTAATAGAGGGCATCCACACTGTGTGTGAACATTTATTGACAGAAGTGAAACGAAATCATTCATTACTTGTGGTGCACATGGAAGCCATCTTGGATTTTAAGGCATGAACTAGTCGGGGAATCTTCAACTTTCTTAAACGGATATCTGACTCTGGAGGCGTTTATGGCTGTACATGGAAACCAACCACATCGTGGATACATTTAATTTCACCAAAGTGGGTTTGAAATCAAGCTGCATGGTGACACAGTTGGTAGCACTGTTGCCTCCAATGAGAATGCTGCCGGTTCAAGTCTTGTATGCTTTCTCATCAAGCATGCGTCGGTCTTCTCTGGTTACTCCAGTGTGTCTTACCAGGTTAGATTGGAGGCTGTATGTTGTCCACAGGTATGAACTGTTTGTCTCTGTGTGTCCCTGTGATGCGTTTGACCTGCCCAGGCTGACCCCCCCCCCCCCCCCCTGCCTCTTGCTCCAGAACTGCTGGAGATGGACACCACCTCCATGTGACCCTACTGAGGAAAAGTGGTTAGGAAAATTATGGAGTGAGGGTTGTGATGTATTGACTCAAAAGTCTGTGGAAGTCACCAAATGATTGCTGCAGTGGTCATGCCCTCATATACTAAAGTTTCTGTTTCCAAGACATCTTGAACTCTAGCGAATGTCCATGTTTGATTTGTTGGTCCAGACTGAAGGATGTGGGGCTGTTTTCCTGCCAGGGCATCTTTACTATGATGGCACAGATGTTGGAAGCGCTGTGTGGGTGTTACCCGTCAAAATAAGTCGTAATTCACCCGGGTCTCCCAGCAGAACATTAACCAAGCCTCATATTGGCTCTGTCAGCTTGGCTTCTTCCTTCCTGTCATACTGCCATCTCTTCTCCATGTTCATGATGCACACACACACACACACACACACACACACACACACACACACACCTGGACATCCACAATGCAGTAAAATAAAATGTCGTTCTTCACACCAAGACCCTTCTTCTGATTGCTGAAGCTGTCACTGTTAGACGGAGGTCAGTGTGGGCACTACGCCTGATATAAAGTCTCGTACACAGCAAGCTGCAATATCTGAGAGCTTCCACCTTTAGGACGGCTTCATTCATCCCAGGCAGCAGTAAGATGTGTGCAACATCTGCCCCTGCATGGAAGTGAACTCATGGGTCAGAATCTGGTGCCTAACAGCATCAAGAGGCCTTCATGTACTTTGTTGAACGCTTCCTTTGGTGTTCTCTCTTGGACAACACTTGGCTTTACTGGTGCTTTTAGACATTTTTACTGAAACCTAGACGATTCTATACTTCTATCCTTTGGTGGAGCCTTCCGCGGGATTTTGGGCTGTAGCACATTATAAATTAAAATGCAAATGACAGTTTCTCAGACAGATGGAGGCTTCAGTCAGGTGGCATCTCCAAAAAAGGTTGCAACTAAAATGCAAGTTTTTGGTTTAACACAGATTTCGAGACATCTGCGTCAGCCTTCAGCGTCCAAGCTAATTACACAGAAGGACTTCATTAGTTGGTACTAATAGTCATGTTTAGAAAGTTTGAATATGGTATATTTGCCACCTTTAGAAAGACAAACCGTTTGAAGTCTTTCTGCTTCCTCATGACTGCTGAAATAAGTCGTTTTATGTTGTTTGTGAGCCACACAAACTGAATTCCTCATACCGTCACTTCGTTTGGACGGAGCCTAAATCCTCGAGACAAATTTAGCTCAACTGAAGCTAATAAACCCCAAACTAGCAGAGCGCAGAAATAAAACCGAGCGGAATCTGCTGGATTTGATGAACTGACTTCATTCATGTGGGGGAATGAAGCAGGTGTCGAATTTGAGTAAAACGATGACACTTCTGGGAAGCTTGGGCAAATTCTTGTCTTGTGTAACTGTGATTTGAAAAAAATAAAATTAACACGTCCCGCAGTGCTCCTCTGTGAGAGCGAGGGTGGGGGGTTGTACACGTTCCGCAGCTGTTTCTCACCAGTATCAACTGATGGAGGGCTCTAGTTTCGCTGCGCCATTCGTGTCAGCGGACACGGTAGGGTCGGGGAGGGGGGCATGGCATGACGCTTAGCCTGGCGGGCCGCCAGGCTTATAAAGCGCTGGGGAAAACTCTGATCCATCCATCCCTCCCTCCCACCCTCCCTCGAGTCGGGTCGCGGGGGCAGTAGCCTACGTTGAGAGGCCCAGACTTCCCTCTCCCCAGCCACTTGGCCCAGCTCCTCCGGGGGAAGCCCAAGGCGTTCCCTGGATGCCTTCAGGCCTTCTCCCGGTTGGACGTGCCTGGAAAACCTCACCAGGGAGGTGTCCAGGAGGCATCCTGATCAGATGCCAAAGCCACCTCAAATGGCTCTTCTTGATGTGGAGGAGCAGCGATCTACTCCGAGCAGCTCCTAAATGACCGCACTTCTCATCCTATCTCTAAGGGAGAGCCCAGCCACCCTACGGAGGAAACTCATTTCGGCCACTTGTATCCGCAATCTCGTTCTTTCGGTCACTACCCAAAGCTCATGACCATAGGTGAGGGTAGGAACGTAGATCGACCGGTAAATCGAGAGCTTTGCCTTCTAACTCAGCTCTCTTCACCACGACAGACCGGTACAACACCCGCATCACTGCAGGTACATTATAAATTAAAATGCAACACGTAAAATAGGTATTTTTCTGCTGTGTGCAGGAAAGGTGATGCCCAAGACCTGCTGATTTGTAATTCTTCATAAAAAGAAGAAAAAATCCAACACTTCACTTTTATCCTGAACAAGAAAAGCTCCCATTTTCCAAGTCCGTCAGTCAGTCTATTAAGGCCTCTCAGAGCCCCATAATGTCTCATTGTTCAGAGACTGAAGGTCACTTATGGTCAGAGCTGGTAGCGTCTGAACCTCGTCTCCTCGGGTGTGCTGAAAATCTTTTGATTTACATCAGGCTCATCCCTGCCTCCACCTACATCCCGACAGCGGTGACAAAAGAGCGATGCACATGCTGATTCTTCGCCAAAAGAACCATTGATCTCGTTCGACCCAGACACCAGCAGTAGAGACATTATTACCTTTGTTCAGGTGCACAGTGGCAGATTTCAAAGAAACACTGCGGAGAATGAACTTAGTCACTAGGTGTGTGTGTGTGTGTGTGTGTGTGTGTGTGTGTGTGTGTGTGTGTGTGTGTGCGTGTGTGTGTATCTTTTGATGACCAGTACTTCACAAAGGCAGTTTAGAAAGAAATAGTGATTCTGGTAGACATAAAACTTGAATAACTGTGAGGCAACCCGCTGTAATGTTAATGTTAATTCTCGTGGATCTGCACTTCTTCATTTCCATTTCCTTTGTTTGATTTCTCATCTTTTCTTAGCTTGAATAGCTATTTAAAGAGCCCCCCCCCCCCCCCCCCCCCGGTTCATTTTGGTAACACTACAAGTATGAAATTTCTCAGCCAACCAAAAGTCTCCAGCGCCCGATTTCACTGATTAGAACCATCTCTGTGATTGTAGGCATCTTAATCAATGGAGAAAGTTTGCTTCCTGTGATGAGTCTTTGACAGTATTTTAGTCCTAATGAAGCACGGCAGTTACTTCTTCTGAAAGCAGAGGAAAAACTGGTTTTCTGAAGGTTTTTATAAAAGGCAGCAGGTCAGAGGTGATCACAAAACATCAAAAAGCTCTCATCCAAAGCAGAATGTGGGGGATGTTTTCTCCAAGATGTTCAGGCTGCTTCATTATTGATAGGATTATGGCCCAGTAAATAGATCTGAGGCCTATTTCTCTTCTACTCACCCCAGGAGATGGTTTCCATTTTTGGGAAATGTGAAAAAGTAGCTGAAGCTGATGTAGAATCACAACAGCATTTGTTTTCACTTTTCTTTTGATCAAGTTCAAGCTGTAAAATTCAAGTCAAAGCATTCTTATTTATGGGAAGGGTTGATATGATCCTGTGATGCTGAGCTGGGTTTGACTTTCTCCCCAATGTCAAGAGGAAGTTGAGGCTAAAGTTACTGCAAGTTATGAAATTCACAGGAAACTATTAGATTTAAAAATTGTGTGATTAGGAAGAAATTTGCCGTCAGTTTTCTCTGACGAGGGAAACGAGACGCAGGAAGCGACGGTCGTCAAATGAGATCCGCCCCGAGAGCGTCGGCCACTCCACAGCCGATGTCCCGAAAGGTCAAAGAGAGGGAGGTACTTTGGTTTTACTGGTTTAGAAAAAAACAACTTTGAGGTACCTTTTTTAACCCTCCCACTGTCCTAATGGGTGTGACCCCGCGAGGAAAGTTGACCATGGAGCAGGATTGATGGTTTATCTCATGAGGTCCACGTGGCAGGGGTGAGGAGTGAGCACCACCTCACCCCTGCCACATGGACACAAGGTGGGAGGGGTTAAGAAACACTTACCCACTTTATAAAACATAGCGAGACGTTCTTGCTTCTTGCCTCAAGATGCTGATGGCGGTGTGTGTTTAAGTCCCTGTGGGGTGAGAGAGCCGTAACCTGGGTCGGACCTGGTCTATAGCAGAGCTCAGCAGCCTCCAGCAGCTGACGGCAGTGTGCGTTTAAGTCCCTGCCTGGTGGGAGAGCTGAAACCGGGGTCAGACCTGGCCCGCAGCAGGCCTCAGCAGCATCCAGAAGCTGATGGCTGTGTGTGTTTAGTTCCCTGCGGGGTGCAGGAGCAGAAACCTGGGTCGGACCTGGTCTGCAGCAGAGCTCAGCAGCCAGCAGAAGGTGATGGCAGTGTGTGTTTAAGTCCCTGCCTGGTGGGAGAGCCGATACCTGGGTCGGACCTGGTCTATAGCAGAGCTCAGCAGCCTCCAGAAGGAAATTTCTCTCAAATATTCTGTATCAAAAGTATTTATGGACGATATTACCTGAAGGGGCACGTCATTTTTCCTAGAAAATTGCAGATGACAAGCTGCCTCTTATTTGCGTGAGCAGCCTTAGTAGAGTTTGAGTTTGCTAGTCGGGCTTTTGGGCGTCGAAGGGAAACGAACGTGAACGATACTGTAAGATGGTTGTATATTTGTTAGTGAACATGGCAAAAAGACAAATCTAGATTAGGGCTGAACGATTTTGGAAAATCTAATTGTGATTATTTTTCTTCAGTGTTGAAATTGCGATTTAATTCACGAATATTTTCTCAAGGGGCTTTTCGCATATTTTTCAACCAACAGAAGTAAAAAAATGATCTTTGTAATTTATACTGAATATAAACAAGTTTATATATCTACATATCATAACAAGTTTATTTGCCTACATAAACACTCACAAGTAAGGACACATTTTTGTATGTGAAGGTGCGATGCTTTGCAGCCAAGAGCACATCCCTTGAAGGAGAATAGGTATTAGCATCAATTGTGAAAATGTATTACAAAGAAAGAAGTGTGTCCCGTTTATTGAAGTCTTTTGTGTTTGGAGTTTTTGACGTCTTGTCCATGCAGAGCTTCTGTAGTTCAGTTACGTTCATAGCTGCTAGCCAAAACTCTGTGGAGTTGAAGTCTCTTACAGTTTTCTAGCTTTACTAAAATATCTGTCTGTACTTATTTGATTGATGGCAGTTTTTATATTTTATTATACTCCAAATGTAATCATTTGGCATGTTCCTAATTTGTAGTTTGTAAGAATGTAATCACCGATATGAGCGTTAGCATCCCTATGGGTTATTCCATGTATATTAGCATTTGTGCTAACCACTCACTGCCAGTCAGATCGCAGCCTTTGCTATTAGAAAATCTCCTTTTGTCACTTCGCAGTTTAATTGTATATGCAAGTAATTGTCCAGCCCTAATCTAGATCCACATCCACAAATAAAAACTAGCTGATTATATTTTCCAAAGTAAACCTTGAATGAAGTAAAAAATATGTGCAGCCTAAAAGAATGGCTGTTTCTCAATATGTGTACTCATCTGAACTTAACTCACGTACTTCATCAACGTTGGACCACTGTTCCACTCCGAAGTGCTGCTCATTTTTTGGTTCCAACTTATTTGAACTGTTGGCACTGTGCAGTATGTGACTAGCTGTTAGCTCCTCAATCTTACGTATCTACCTTTTTTGTAAACAAAAGCTGATCTAAGGGTTTATTGTTCATAACCTCTCTCTCTTTCTGTAGATCAAAGATCTGAGCTACCCTTTTCAGCTCTCATAAGTGCAAGGAAGTGAGAGCAGACTGTTTACGCTTTTAAACTCCTTTCATGCTTCAAGGTTTTAACAACTCCGGCTTGATATAGCACTTGTTATACATATAGTTTTGTTTATTTACATAATCATGCTGTATGGCAGCCATTCACTATCCGATTATTTAAATGTACGTACAAAAGAGAGAATAAAGAGTGTTTTGAATCAGGTAGATGAATAGACGGAAGTGTGGGTGAGATCTAAGACCTGATATTTGTTCTCGCCGTACAAAACGAACCACGCAAAGACTTAGAATTACACTGCAGATAGTGTTTTGCCTCCTGACACGTCGGACGTCTTTTCTTATTGAAAACCTCCTGCCTACACAACGCTGAGAGAGTCAGCCTGAATGTTGGGATGAAAGGAAGTTGTGAGACGGCGTGGAACTCTTTCAGGCCGGTTCATTCAGGAAACCTCAGGTACGTTTTTATTTTCCTGCGCTTGTGGCTCCTTCCCACGGTGGCCTCCTCGGTTCAGACCTGGCCATGAAATCGTGATGGGTCTAAAGCATGTAGAGCAGAAACAGAAATCTGTTTCAGAAGGGCTGAAACTTCACATCAGCCCTCGGCCAACAAGAGCACAATACGTTTCACTGTCATCTCTAAAAGCTGCTGCATGCTTATCTCTCACACTGAGGAAGGCTTTAAAAGGAGAGCTTTATTGGACACGTTGAGCCTTCCATGTTTCAGAATGAAATATTGCCAGATTTTCCCAACTTTTTTTTTAGCGTTCCCTCGAGCCATGTCTCACCACAGCGCTCCTCTCTTATTCTATGAAACTTAGCTGTCAAGGAGCTCATTTGAGGCCACTGCATGTGTTCCTCCATCTCCTCAGGACACGAGGAGTATCCTTTTAAAATCACCGTGCTCTTCCCCGTGTACAGCATTACCTGTCTAGACATGAGAAGTCGTCTTCAGTCAGCCGTTGTGCTACCTGATTCAGAGATGAGACATACATGGGCAAGACACATGTCAAGAATTGGTGACTGTGGTCATTTGCAACCCTGAGTCGCGCTACCTTAATAGAGATGAGGGTTTACATGAGGGTTGGTTCAGGTGGAGGAAAAAAAGGCACTTCAGAGTTACCCTCCACCGGGAGGGCAGCTTTGCTCTGCAAAAAAACACCTCAAACAGATATGCAACAGACTTCAGACATCACAACATAAGTGTCCACTAGGTGGGGAGGTGGGTTGGGACTATCCCCACTTCAGTTCCTGCAGCCACGATAAGCAGCACATGTCACCTCAGTGTGGATAGGAGCATTGAGGGTTGGAGGGTTGCAGTGACCCTGGAACATTTCAGCGGCCTTCCCGCAGTCCCACCCAGGCTGGGAAAGGAGACAGAGTTGAGTTGCTATAGCGACAGCACATTCCACATATCTTCTGAGGGGGGAGTTTTCGTTGGAGCCTTGCAGGCTCAAGGGCACCAGATTCCAATTAGAAATTGTTTTGGGGCCAGACAGAGATAATTTCCTCTCTGTCTTACAGTCTGTTGGTCCTCAACCTCTCAGAATCCCAATAATGGACATTAATCTATCCCAATCCGTGCTGATTCGTCCACTCTGATAGCATCCATCTTTTGTGCCAATGAATGAATCTCGGACAAAGTTCCAAGCTTACGATTCATCTCGACAATTATGTGAGTCTGTGATTTCACGGTGCGGTGCAATCCATCTCTGAGCTCCGGGAGCAGGCCAATATTCCTCGACAGCTCGTTAATTTTCCGGTAAGCGAGGAAGCCTCCAAGGCCAATGAGCAGGAAACCTGACACCAACACCACGAATATCCACACGTCTTCAGAGTCCTCCACAGACAGCTGAGATAAACAAATCAAGTTCCACTGTTTCCAGGAGTCCATGAAGTGTCCAACTGGGTCTGTCCCAGAGGGACATCCGGGAGCCCCTTCTCCCGTTCTGAAAATTTTTGAAAATATTTGATCAATCGTGTTGAGTGACCAATTGACGAGATCCATTTTAGTGTTTCCAGTTTCCAGAAAAAATGCAGAAGCAGCCGTGCACCCAGCACACAGAGAAAGGCCTTGAGGATATGAAATGGGGGAGAGGAGGAAAAAAGCGCCTGCACCCTCCGAGAGCCGGAAGAAGAAAGCTTCTGATCCTAGCCTACTGATCCTATCTCATCATAAATAAGTCGGGTTTAAGGCAAACTTCTATGTTCCTCCGTATGAAACATGCCTGCAATTTCTACCGACCTCTAACCTTATATAGAATTCATACGGTGATCTTGTATAATAAAAAAAACTAAATTTTCACACAAGATATGAGGTGATGCAAGCACCTGATTATTGGCTCTTTGATACCTGGGGTTGCTGAAGGTAAGCTTCACCTGTCAGAAAGTTTCCTTGTTGAGATTTATACAGAATAATTGAGTTTAAATCCCAGTCTAGTTCGTTTTTACCGTTAAAATGTGGAGAACGTTTAGATCTTCTGAGCTTTAATTGGTTTTAAGTGCTTGAATAAACAGGAGCATTTGAACTTTAGCCTTTTCTAATCTCATGTAATGCTGCATAATTCATCTGTGTTCGGATTTCCTTGTTAAGCATAAGCAAAGTTGCAATGTGCAAATTCAATTTCCAATCTGGAATGCTTTCAAAGCATTTACATGCTGTGAGGAATTTGAATCTAGTGAGCTTTAAGTGAGGCTCGTCTTCCCATAAATAGTGATTAGCTGCAGATCTCCGTGGAACGTTATTTGACTTCACTTATCAGTTTTCATTTCATATTTTAGTTGAAATGAGCTAATTACAGCCAAGGAGGGAAGTCTCACTGTGAGGTTGGCGGGGGGTCTCTGATGGTGTCTGCCGGAGTGAATGTTTACTTTAAATTCACATGGATTCATTTATTATTTCTTGCTCCGAGGCTGCTCACACTGCAAGTGCGTGACAGTGACACACAAAGCTTCGGACGTTTATATCCTTTCTTTAGTTTCTTCCAGCTCGTTTTGATAAATTATCCCAGAAAGTCAAGCAGATGGCGTTCTCTTTGTTTGGAGCACAGAACTTCTCTGCCGCCACCTACACACCAGCAGAAGTTTTCACACTCAGGAGCATTGATGCTCTTGGTGTTCTCAACACTTGACTTAGATTTGTACATGGAAGAAGCGTTGGAGGTAAATGTGTTTCACTCATTTAAAGGAATAGTGCACATATTTTAAAATGTGTTTCTTTGGGAATATTCTGAACAATACTTTGGTTGTTTCCTAGCCTGGCAAGCCATTCTATATATGCAATGGTCTGGCCAAGACCCATAGACAGAGATCAGTCGTTGTATGGTTGTCTATCGAACTGTGTTCACGTGCAATTGGACAGCGCTAGGACCAATCAGAGCAATGAACAACATGTTAAAGGGAGCCTAAGTCACACCCATCTACTTCTGGACCATGGGTCCCTGGAAGTAGTCAGTCAGCCTAAAAGCGCTATTTTCTAATCCCGTTTGTTACGTGAATTTTAAAGACACATTTTGAAAAAAAGAAAGCACTTATTTTCAGAAGGGGGGAACACATTATTTTAGATTTTGTGTGAAATTACATCCATGAGTATAAATGCGCATCACCAAAGTGACATCATTGAACCAGACACGGACAAGAGCAGAGAAAAAATGGCTGTAAGTTCTGATAAAGCTAATAAATCTTAAAGTACACGACTGGCGTGGATGAAACACCCATCATTACTTTTCTGTAAAATTGAAGGACAACATGTGCGGTCCAGAGCGTAAGGCAAAGCGGATTAGAAAATGGCTCTTTTAGCCCTGTTGACTTGCATTCATTTTTTCGTTCTTCCGGGGACCCATGATCCGATCGGAAAGGGAGGAGACTTGGGGTGTTTCTAAATGTCAAGGAGCCTCGCCTTGATGTCTTGGCCCCGCCCCGGTTGCCTAGGAGATACATCATCGGGAGCCGCCAAAACGTGTTCCAGTGTTCATGTTCTACCGAGGCGTGTTCTCCCCTTGTTAGCGTTTAGCTAGTTGAGCAAAGATACACGGGAGTTGTCTTGTAGCCTAGCTTTGGTCAAAAATTTCACACAATACCCCGCAGTATTTTCAAAAGGACGGCGGATCGGAAGCCGGCAGCTACTTCGGGACAATTTTCGAGTGTAAAAGTAAGTCAGATAATTAAAAATCTTTTTTTAGATCCAAAGAAGTTATCTATGGTTGGTTAGTTGCTTATTAGTTGCAGCTTCGGTGGCTAGCGGGTAACATCTCGCTTATATTTTTAATTTAATAAACATATACACAATTTAAAAAGTAAATGTCTTGTTATATATTTATATTGAAACTAATATGTATAAAATATAATGTTAGCTCCCGTGTCACGTGACGTTATGTGACTGCCATGGAAGCCGTGGTCACGTGATGCAACTCTGTTCCATTTAAGTTTTCTTTGACCAAGGAAGGACAGTGTCCTCGCAAGACATCGCTTCTCAAGGCCAGGCGCCTTGACATCGAGAAACACCCTTACACTCCCTTTATTCATCTCTATGGCACCATACTCAGTCGAAGAAGAAGCAAATATATCCTTTTTCAAAATAACCGACCTAAGTACCTCTATCTGTTTATGTCTGAATTGTCCAAAGATGCTGCCAAAGCCGTTTCAAATGTGCACCTTTCCTGAGCCCGCACCATCTTTGTAGTTTTTCTCCATCGCAGCATTGGAGTTAGACCTGCCCCACAAACATAGACCTCCGTGATTGGCAAGACACACAACTGTTTGAGTCCATGGTAGACCTGAGGCAACAACAATGGCGCATGGCTTCCAACCTGCCCTGCAAAGTCTGTTTGCCGTTGCTGTGGTTGGTCCCTTCAGAACCATTGCAATTAACAGCCAATCACTCAGTCTGTTCAGCATTTCTCAGCACAGTTAGGCCACTCTGTGTGGATTATATAGTCTGTGATGCCCTCATTGTGGGCTTTCTGCAGCAATGTCAGCTCAGCATGCAAGCTGATTACTTGAGGTTTTCCTTCACCTGTGTAATGGTACCTCAATATCTGCAGCACTTTTCATTCATCATCAGGGGAATGTCGCATTATGAGGAAAAGACGTTTATCATCTGGAAACAGGATTCATTCAGCATAGGCTTCCTCGTTCTTCAAAGGGTCGTTGTCATCATCACCTGGTTCTGGTGCGTGTAATATTGTGTTTTTAAGGCCCGGTTAGCCCACAGGTGGCCTAAAAACTCCCACAGCTCATAGTTCTTCTCATCTCTGAGAAAACATCTGCTGGAGCCTTTACCTCCTAAGGCCATGTGTCCACAAATGTGGACATTGGCTCCTTGCACTTAAAACAATTAATTATCTTCTACTAAGACTCTTTTGCTATTATTTATTATTTATAGACACTTTATATTGACTTTAATTTTAAAATATTTTTTGTTGTCTTTCTTTTTTTAGGATATTTGACAACATTTTTATTGAATGAATTTTTATCTAATTAAATTTTTGTAACTTTAGTTGACTGTAATTAACAGAAACAATCTGTAATAGCTAGATATGTTTTTTTCTTTTAAATCAAACCAAAAACAAGTTTAGGTCCCAGGAGGTTAAAGATCGTGTATTAAAAAGAAGAGTTGCAAATGGTGTTTGCTTTGGCCCTTGATACTGTTTAAGCATCAGTATGTGAATAGAATATACTGTTATAATGAAAAGTAAACCTATATATATTTCCTTTATGTGTCCCAAGCGGACTCTGAATATTAATTAAGTCTAATAACTTTGTACTTTCCCTCTCCAGGTTGTTCCCATCCTGAAAGTCAATGACGGTTAATAAAACGCATCCCTGCAGTCTTTTCTCTGCCTGAGGTTTTCCCAGCAGGGATTCTTCATGGCTCGAGTCGAGGCATTACTCTTTAATGCCTGTGTCGAAGAACCATGAAGTAGCTCATTTAGAGAAGCTTCCTAAAGGTCAAGCAATAGGGCGGGAATACGCACGGCTCAATCCCCAAAAGGTTTTCTTATTCACAAAGATGCATTCAATTCAAAGGGATTTTGGTGGTTGAGCAAATGTTTACGTCAGTGCCACTTAATTATTTATTATTTTTATTTTAGAAGTGTCCATTTGTTTCACCCTTTGCTAGAAGAAGTGTTTGCATTTCCCAGTTCTCCCAGTATAATTACGATGGTGGAGGCCGAGAACGGATTGTACGATAGTCTGAGGGTTACTAGTTTGATCCCAGCAAATTCCTAGTCATTCTGCCATCATGTCCTGGGTAGGGATGCAAACAATTAATCGATTATCAATTAATTGTTAATAAGAAATTACTCAAGTAAAATGATTTAATTGCAATTAATTGAATTTTGAATCCGTAATTCCCCGCCAGTCCTCGCGGGGTGAGCGTGACGCCAGACATAGTTGACGCACACGCAGAAACACAAGCAAAGCTGGGCTCTGACGACAACAGACAAATGAGAAACAATCTGTACTCTGAGGATGAAGACGTCAAAACGGAGTGGTCAACGACAACGACCCCAAATGCACAATATGTGGAAGTATTCTGAAGTACAACAATTCCACAACTTTGTTGAATTACCACCTAAGTATGCCACATTCAGCCGTGCTACAAACAGCGAGAGGTTCTCAGCCTACATTCACCACAGCGTTGGGAAGAAGGGTGTGTGACTCCCTGAAAGCAGAGGGCATTACCCAGCTAATATGTAGCATGGTTACTACAGACATGCTGCTGATGAATGTTGTTGATGAACAGGGATTTCAAGAAGTGATAAAGTACATTGAGCTGGGGTACAATATTCCCTCTAGAACAACCATAACAATTCATCTTTGGTTAGGGAATATGGTTTGCATTTTGTCTTTACATGATATAGAAGATAGCATTTTATGTTACATATACAGTAGATGGAACCGATTCAGAGGGAAGTTCAACTTTTCAGAAAAATCGCCACTTATCAATTAATCGATCATCGATCGATAAGATGAAACGGCTATTGATTAATGAATTACTCGATAATTCGCATCCCTAAGCCTGGCGCTTCCACCGTGCTACCTCGCCCCTGTGGAAGTGGCTTGGGGTAAATGTGTAAATGAACAAATACGTGAACAAACATGTTGGCGTGAAAAAAGCAGTTCTTGTTCTTCATAATCCAGCAGCTAGTCTGTTGGTGATGGTGTGGCATATGTCATTGGGCATGTCCATGAGAATCTTTTTAAGTGTATTTGTTGGAAAAATAGGTTTCTGCTAATTGGCATAATATGTCAAGGTGAAATCAAAATATACAATATAGTCAGCCCATTAAAATGATAAATAGCATGGGAGGCTATTGTCAACTTAAAATTAATCGTGGTTATTTGCTCATTATTAAGTGCATAACCATGCTATTTTCCTTGTTTCTAGTGGATAGATTTACTTCCTTTTTGCAACGGTTGCTTCATATGTAGCCCGTTGAAGCTTTTGCTTCATGGCTGTACAGAGCTCCGGACGTCACGTGACTCTCAGAGAGTAGACGCCATGTTGGCAGGCAACAAATGTAAACAAACTGAACGGGATCGGCTTGAATTTTACTTCGTCGAGTTTACTTCACACTTTAAAACCGAAGAAATCGTTTTATATAGTCAGAAATTAAACAGACTGAACATCTCCGGCCCTTACCGTGTCCCTGGGATACTTTTTAATAACACCAGAAGCTGTCGGAGCGGACTTCTTACCGGACCTAGCCGGGGAACCCCTTGGGATTCCCCCAGAGGAGCTGGCCCAAGTGGCTGTGGAGAGAGAAGTCTGGGCCTCTCGACTTAGGCTACTGCCCAACGCAACCCGACTCCGGATAAGCGGATGAAAATGGATGGATGGATGGGCAAATAACAGATTTACATGTAAGTAGTTTAAATAGAGTGCTGTGCTGTTTGAATGTATAAACTGAACACCAAGAGAAATCACTAGTCTGATTTTTTTTCCCGTTAATAAAATAAATATGTCAGCAGGAGCGTCTCAGGATCTGTCTGAGATCTGTCTCGGTGAGACAGATAATAGCAATCCAAAGTGCTTTTTATGTGTGATCTGACAATTGATCAACCATTGCTTAAAAATTAAATACAGCTTAGCCGGTTAATTGCTGTGATCATAAAACACGTAAACGGCAGCACGCAGAACTCACGAGGCAACGTTTTACGTGATGTTTACTTGTTGCTATGAGTAATAAGACAGAAAAAGCCACGCCAAAATAAGTTTAGGAAGCCCACTAAGAATCGTGATAAAAGCATTTAAAATAAATACCATACACAGTTGAGGAAACGTTGGTTTAAGTACCTGATATGAAGCGGTCGCTGCATAAGTGAAAACCTTTACTCTCGGGATCCCACAGTTTCATTTTAGCCCGGTCACTAGCGCGTTTTATTACAATGATCCAACGTTTGCGGCGCTCCGGATCTTGGGGAATCCTGTAGATGGATCATTCCTTATGTCGTCTGCGTCTGTTCTGCATCCTGGGGCACAACAGGAATCTACCATATTTCCTGTCTGATTAAGTTTTCTGACAATAACAAATAGTCCAGCTGCGGGCTTCTGCCTGCCAATATGGCGCCGTTTCGATTTGAACTGTTGCATGCCGGAAGAAGTGACGTCAACTCCCGGAGCTCTATTGGCTCAAAAGGGTGCCTCTACTAAATACTGAACAAAGGCTCTGAAACCTTAGGACCATGTGATAATTCAGTTTTTCTTTTCTAATAAATCTGCATACGTTTCTAAAATTCTGTGTTTTTCAGTATAAATGGGGTGCTGTGTGTACATTAATGAGAAAAAATGAATTTAATTGATTTCAGCAAATGGCTGCAAGTTAGAGTGACAAACAGACGGCGGTCTGAACACTTTCTGTACCCACTGTAATATGAAAAAGTTCCTAATTTCATTAAAGGGTTAGGGTAAGGGAGGTCGTGGGACACATGACAGTGAATCTGCATTCCTATACGTCTGCAGCTGTGTCGTATCGTGGAATTCACATTGAGGGAGGTGGGGTTTCGTAGAATCCAATGGTCCTTTTTCTGGGTAGAAGTAAAGGGTCACAAAAATAACTTATATTTCATAAAATTTGATTTATTCTGGAACTTCAATATTTTTGCTGCATTCGATATTTTTTTCTAAATTTTCACACTTTCCATCAACCTGCTGAGCCCACTCTTTTTTTTTTTTTGACTGAAACAAAACCAAATGGAGATCCATCAATGTGGAATGAAAACCATCCACAGGTTTGATTTTTTTTTCCCTCCCTCATCCACTTACATGTTTTAATTTGATCCGCAGGTTTCCGGATTAGCAGCCTTGCTCGTTTCAAGGACTGATCCGGCCAATTCAGATAGGCCGGCTCGCCTACCTGCAGCCAATCTGCTAATCCAATCAATAACCTGCCAATGGTTCTGCACAGCAAGAACATTTTAACAGGGACAAGAGGTTTTTCCTTCGAGATATTCTTAATAAAAAATTTCAAGCACATTAATACCAAAATTTAAATAAATACAAAAGCTGTTCTTTTGGTTTTTGAGTTTCTTCCAGTGAACGCAGACGGGTCTAATCTCAGGTTTGTATTAAAGTTACAAAACAAACAGTTTCTGGAGAATTGTTAAAATGCTTTCCTGTTGTTATTGCTGATTGTAAAACATCAAGGTGACATCGCTTAAAAAAGCCCAAGCTGAGCAAAGTCAGGAAAATCAGGGAAGTGTTTGAGTGTAATTCAGCAGCTGAGGCAGGCGCTTTTTGACTAACACTGTTTTTAATGACCTACAAACACATTTTTCCCCAAAACATTCAAAGGAGCGCCACTTCAACTTTTATTTCAAGCTTTTGGCATCCAATGAAGTGTTTTCATTTGAGTTTTCTTTGTCGTTGGGAAAGAAAAGATACAAAAAGCTCTTCTGAGGAGCTGCTCTTGTGTGCTTTTAAGCTGCGCTTTTTAGAAAGTGAAATCAAGGGCTGTTGGTGCTCAGAAGTTCCCACTGATAACCATTCACATCACAAACACGCTTCAGAAATAAAAGAGCAGAGTTTATTCTGCCAAGAATGAATTTGAGGAAATAAAGAAATTCCTGTGCAAGCTAAGTTGGGTTATTAGATCAATCAAAAGTAAATGAATAAAGGTTTAATTAGGAGGCGTTAAAGGTATCTTTGCCTGGCCTCCTGAATGGCCTCTGTTTGGAGAGATAATGTTTACATCCAGCAGAACTGGTAAGCTAAAGGCTACTTTTAGCTTAGCCAAACCTAAAAAGATTTTGTTTCCATGAAAACACGGATCCTTGGATTTGCCGGGGAGCCACATCGGTGACAGAATTGATGGGAAATTAAAGAAAAAACTTTCTAACTCAACTCTTTTCTAAATATTTATTTCTTATTTTTCTTATATTTTTCAACTTTCCCTTCATCGTGTCTTTTTTCTCACCTGGTGATTGTCCAGTCAAACTTTTGCCTTATTTAGGGTATTACACTTCAGCGCAGCTGCTGGGCTGCACGGTAGTGTAGTTGGTGTCACCGTTGCCTATTTATTTATTTATTTATTTGTTAATTTATTTAACCAGAAAGGTCCCAGTGAGATTAGAACCTAATTTTCAAGGGAGTTCTGGCCAAGAGGCACAAAATGACTCAGTTACACAGATTATGTTGGTTACACGTGGTTATGTACAAAATTATAGAAGGCAGTTGTAACACAGGGAGTCCATCTCAAGTGCTCTCAGTCTGATTCTAAATGTATTCCAGGAGAAGAGAGTTGCAAACAGGAGTTTCTTAAACGTGTTCCTGTTCAAACATGTCCTCCCTACGTACGCGTGGGTTTTCTCCGGGTGCTCTGGTTTCTGCCCACAAGCCTAAAACATGCATGTAATGTTAACTTGTGAGTCAAAATTGCCCCCAGGTAGGTGAGTGACTGGTTATCTCTGTGATGGGGACAATACATGTCCAGGGTGTCCCCCACCTCTTACCCAGTATCTGCTGGAGTTAGACACCAGCTCCTGGCAACCCAATTGACAAATGAGCAGTTCTGAAGATGAGCGCGTGAGTGGATTCCTGCAGGACCTGACACCTGCATCCACAGGAAGGGATTTCTTTATGTTTTCCCTAATTAGGAAACTGAAAACGCTGTAAGATTTTAAAAATTAATGTTGCAAGAACTCAGTAGCGGCACCAGGGGGGCGCTAACCGCTAATTCCAGAACTGCGCTGCTCTGGGTGGCTGCATGTTGGAGTAGCTCTGTTGACTATATGTAAGTTTTGCCTTTTCTTGGACATTTTTTCTTCTAGTTTCTCAAGAAAAACTGTATTTTGTGGACACTTTACTTTTCTGTTTCTGGTGCTGTGAAGCTTGGAGGATTTTTACTGCTACTTTTTAGCTTTTTCACTTTTTGAGCATTTGTTATGATGCGTAACCATGGCAACAAGCTGGTTTACAATCGGGAGCAGCTGATTAACATTGGAAAGGCTGAAATAATACCTCAACTGAAGCCACAAATCCCAAATGAGCTAAAACGCAAGAATGTGGATGCAGAGCGGGAGCAAAACGGAGACAGAGGAGATTCAAACCATCTCTTCCATCGATCAATGTGAGATCACTGGCCAACAAGATGGAGGAACTCCAAGCCCTTTCAAGGACTCGGCCAGAGTTTTGGCGGTTTCTGAACCGCTGGAGGAGATCATGCAAAGAAGGATTCTCCAGAGAATCAAGAAAATGATGGACAACCCTGAGCATTCTCTTCACAAGACTGTCCGACAACGGAAGAGTGTCTTCAGTCAGAGGCTTCTTCAGTTTGGCTGCAACACTGACCGCTACTGGAGATCCTTCCTGCCAACAGCCATTGTAATATACAACAACTCTTTGATGACTTGATTATTATTATTATTCTGAGCTACTACAGCAATCAGTTTCCCTCTGGGATTAATAAAGTCTTTTTGAATAGAATTGAATTGAACTAACCCTAACCCTAACCCCTGGATTAGTCATTGCACCCTCAAGTAAATATTAGATTTTTTTTTTTTTTTTACAATTTAATTTTAATCTATCGTGTGGATGTGATAATATTTAACATACAAAACAAAAATAATCAGTAAATTACCATATAGATAGTAAAAACTTAAACCAAAACAGGAAATTGATGTTAACCTTTGACCTAATTTTCCACCTGTGAACGAGTGAAAGGTAGAGCTAGCGGTAAGATGGATCGGTTTTTGTTGCCCACACTTCCACGGGTTCAGTCAGGAACGAATGAATGTTTGGAAGTGATCTCAGACCCACAAAAACCTACGGATCTGGATGAAGAGAGTCAACCGTCAACCGCTGCAGCAGTCCAGGGTTTAGCCGCTGGAAATGCTAACGCTAACGTTAGCTAACCTTGCAACACTATAGATGGTTTTCTGTGTGGCTGTATGTGTTTATGATTTCATGTAGGGCTGCAGCTATCGAATATTTTTGTAATCGAGTACTCTATCGAATCTTTTTTTCGATTAATCGAGTACTCTAATAAATTACCCTTTTGTGTTTGTAACCTTTATATCATATATTGATGAGCCAAGATGGCGCAGAGTATGGCTGCCTCGTCGCGAGCTCCACCAAGTTCCAACATTGCACGCTCCATAATGTACATTAATGCCACTGTTTTGCACATACCAACCTCTGTACATTTTACATCTCTTATCTTATTGTTTACTTTATTCATTTGTATACTTAGATTAGCCATTTTTATATTTTACTTGTTTTTACATTACTGTATTTTTGCACAACTCTGTTGCTGTGAAGCTCGCACACAAGAATTTCACTCGCATGTACTGTACCAGTGTACCTGCACATGTGACGTGACAATAAAAGTGATTTGATATCAAATAGCATGTTATAATTATGAAAGACCTCTTAAAATGAGCAAGCAGTTGCCAGTTATTCTTCAAGTTTTATTCAAAATTAGTTTGCATAACTTCAGCACTTCAACTTTACTTCACAGTAAACAAATGCCTGTGCAAAAAATAAGTAAACAACCTGAGCCGATTTTCCCCTCGTGCGAGAATCTGCTAGCCTGCAAGCCAGACAAAAACTAGGAGGATAACTGCTGAAGTAGCGCTGTGAGCGGCTGCGGCCCAAACAGAACCAGAACCGCTCTGAACACCGGCTGTTTCCCTATTAACACACGTCCGTTTTAATTTCTACACTTTTTGTCTCACACTAACAAGGATTGCCAAAAGCATGTTTGCTGTGGTTTTGTCAAATTATACTGATCACAAAACATTTATTTACTTTCTTTCGTTTTCCTCCGCCACTCATAAATACCCGTGTCCTCCTGCAGAAACCCCGAGGGACAACAGACATCAATAACACAATAAAAAGTCCGACGTGTTGTGTAAAAACTGCTATTTTTAGCACATTTTAAGTCCGACGTGTTGCTACCAGACGTACGGTGTGAGCTGAAACTGAGCGCTACAAACGAAAAAGTCGCAGAGTCCGCAGAATATATAGAAAAACAGGCTAAAATGCATTATCTTGTAGAGGCTCCGAGTCCGCTTGCAGAAGTGACATTTACAGGTGCTGCAGCACGGAGGATGTGGTGTTGTGGTAGGCTAAATCCGTTTTACAGTATTTACACTGGACTACGTTTTCCACCTTACGACGTGAAAAATGGTCCCACAACTTTGACATTTTCTGTCTTTTTCGCCCTCCACCGGGGTTCAAGTTGTCCGCCCTGGCTTAAGAGAAAGTTAAGTTATATTCGCTACTCGCGTGTGCATTCAGTCCAGTGGGCATGTGCGTCACTTATTTCGGTCCGGGTGAAACATGACCCCGGGCGATTGCAAAGCCTTGAATTAATTAAATATGAATTAAACGAATCCTCGAGGCAGAGAATTTGACTCGAGGATTTTTTGTACTCGAATTATTCGAGGTACTCGAGGAATCGTTTCAGCTCTAATTTCATGGAAAAATCAGTGATTGTTCATATGTTTATGATGTATATTAGTGATTGTTTCAGGTGTTGTTGAGGTTTTGTGCACGCATGTGTATCTGCTAGTGTTGAAGGTGTTTTAGAGAACAACAGGCACGCATGACCTCCTTCATAGCACCCTCAATAAAAAGACTAGCTCCTTCATAGCACCCGCAGAAAAACATTCTGGAGCCGCCACTGCAAGAACTGTTAAGATTGAAGATTGGAGCATTTTTAAGATGACCGCTAGCAACACGCTGTAGTCGGATTAGCCATTAGCTCGTCAGTCTCTTCAGTCAACTCTATTTCTCCAAACTGAGACTGTTCAAGGAGCTTTCTCTAACTGGTGCAGCAGTTATTTGTCATTTTTCCACCATAAGCATGTTCTCGTGTTCTAAAACCCTTTAGATTCATTATTGAAGCTATCACAACTCTGCAAAATAAAAATAAAAATGAAAGAATAAAGAAAACCTCCCTTGTGATTGGCTGAGTACAGAATGCATGCAGTCCCCGGTTTAAGACGGAAACTGTCCCAGATCCCCCCGAGGCCAAATTTAAAGCTTTTTATGGTGAATGTTTCATTCAGTAAAACGCGGCACTATTACCACGCTCACTGGTTGGATTCATTAGCACACTGATCATAATGAAAAAAGATAAGAAGCAAAAAAAGATGAAAGCAGTGGATTTTACTCCCTGACTTCATTTCCCACAAATGAGGCATCCTGCAGAAACAATGCGTCCGTCTGTGATGTGTATGATACAGATAATGACCAAGGAATGGGCCTGCTCTTTATTACGTCTGCTCAAGCTGAGGCAGGGAACAGAAACGGGTAGAAAAAGCATTTTGGGGATGTGACCTCAGGTTGAGGAGCTCGCCGTTATCCTGCACGGATGCAGCATTTGGCTCTGGCGTGACTCGGATCCCTTCTGTCGGCCTGCTGAGAGCAAATGAAGCTTCTTCAGGACCCTCGCTGCGTTTCTTCAACTGACTAGAACTCTCTGAAGCATCGGAGCTGGCACGCATCCCATCATGCTAACTACTCATTGGGAAGCACTACTTAAGCCAGCCAAGTGCATTTGGTTCGTAGTAGGTTCAGTCCAAATGTTGGGGTAAAGCTGTTTAAATAGGAGGATTAGCTCACCTTGTTCAGGCCTTCTTTTTCACGCGTATGCAGAAAGAAGAAAATTATGAAGGAATTAAGGGATTATATCCCCTTTGATCAGATTAAATGATTTTTGAAGCCTCAGTTTGTTTTAACATAGTTATTTTTACAGTTAAACTCATATTAGGAGGGATTAGAATCCCTGTTTTTGCTTAACTGAACGTTTTTAGTCGTTAAAATAAAGTTTTGCCAGTTGTTGAGATTAAATCTGCATCCTGTCCTGATGAGTCATACTCAGCTCGTGGGTCTGATGGTGATTTTAAGAGTTCTTGGGCTCCTGATGATGGTTTTCTGGATTACCACCACAGACTGACAGGTCAGGCTGCTCGGGTGTCTTTTGGCCGAAAAGCAGGAGACTCAGAGTGCCGTCCCCCGTCATCGCCGCTGTCAACACGTGTCCATCAAACGCAGTCCTGTTGGCACATGTTGCTGCTTTTACTTTGGAGATTGGTGTTGTCAGCTAATTCTAACGAATCCTGACCCATTTCCTCCCAGATAAATCGCTTCTTCTTTAGTTGGCTGACCAACAGAACGAAGCATTGATTTCATGACGCAGGAGACACCTTTTTTATTTAACTTTTGGATTTTATTTTGGCTGCCCTGAAGTATCCTCCTCCTGGTGCCAAAAGCACTTAAAAGGGGAAAGTGGAACCACGTGGAATTAGGAGCTTGCTGCAGAGCTCTTTAACCGT